>NC_143389.1:791494-945793 GCF_980474605.1 Leiobunum rupestre
GCTGCTTCGTTTCGTAACGATGACTTCAAATACTGAAACTTCTGAGCTCCGGTGAGCGATTCGTTGTTGTGTACGGTGGCCGTGAAGAGATCATGAAATGGAAGCCAATCGACGTAACCACCGCTGAATGATGGAAGTTCCAGCTTAGGTAAACGTACATCACTAGCTGGTCTGACTTGTCTCACTGGAATGTTTGCTGCTCTTTCATTTGATTCAGTGACGAGTAGGATTGTCATATCTTCGAGTCGAGCGACTAGAGGGTTGTATTCATCTTCGTGATCCGCGAAGTCGTCGTCGTCGGGATCGATATTTGCAACTACGGCATCGTGAACCTCATCCAAGTCTTTCGATAGTTTTTCCACCTTGTCTACATACAGCTTCAAGGCGACGTCAGATAGATTCGTTGCTGTTTGACCCACCGCATTTTCAATCCTGGTGATCTGTCCCTTGATAGCTGCTCTTCTTCTCACCAGAACATCCATGATGACTTATGTTGATTCGTTTACGATCGGGATATGATCGATGGTTTAAACGGTTTCCAACGGAGAATCCACGCTAATTTTCACTGTCTCTCACGGAAAGATAGCCGATTCGATGATTAGTTGAGGAACATAATCAAGTTGACGAATGTATCCGGCTCGACGGACCAAAAAATGTCGTGAACAGCGAAATAAAAGACGCGAACTTTTCCGACATAAAAACCGGTAAACCTTTTTCGTCTTATTTCAAAACAGAACTGGCCGTTAATTTATTTTTACACGCGCAAAATAACACCTTTTTTAACAGCAACCAAAAACTCACTTTCACGCGCGCGTGCGCTATATAAACATTTGAAAACGAATATAGGTACATGTACTATACAAAATTACGATGTGTACAACCGAACACAGGTTGTATAATATTTGTACAAACATAAATTCCGGATATTCCGTGGTTGAGATCTGCGGGGTACATACTGATTTCGTTAAAAATATGTCTTTCAATTTGATTGGTAGAAAATCCTAACATTTATTGCAAAGGTTAAAAAACTGTTTCCGCCCGATCCTTTAACTGAAACCGTCGAATCTGAATTAAAATTAAACTCGAATTTAGCACAGCTCTGTTGTGGTAATGAGTGTTTCATCTCAATTAAAACATCTTCAATAGTGTGATAAACGCCACTTGGAATTCGACAATGGAATATGTCTACAACATTTAGTGTATTATTTTTACCATGTTCGTAATTGGGGAAATCAATATCACCTTATTGTCGTCGACTTTTCTCAACTCTGTTTAAATCGTTTCGAAAAATTATAAAATTAACCGTATTATCTAATTCTAATCTAACTTGCTTTTATAAACTGAGGATATATAATCTATTTTGTACTCAATTTGCAAGAGGTCTGCTAGAGGACCGAATATTTTAATTTCCAACCCTCTCATTAACTCGATTTGAAAATAATATTTTCCATTTTCTTTGAAAATAAAAAAATCCAGCCGTAAGCGAGACATGCGAATCAAAATATCTTTGAAGTTCATTTACAAATTTAAAATGAAGGGATAACGGTTCAAAATTCCCGCTTGAATCCTTATCAGCCTCGTAATAATTACGTTCAAACGTATAACTGTCATTTACCCAATTAGGCGGTTCAATTGGAATATTTTTATTATATCTAAAATCTATAACCGAATCCTCGTCTGACATAAATTTTTCCTCATACACTTTTAAAGGATTTTGACTACTAATCACCCCATCTTGAAATTCTGGCGCGTTTATATTAAAAATATTTGCTAAGGCCACGGTGAAGCCCGCCTGTAGGTCTCGAGGGAATGAAATTCTTAAGTAATGACCTCGACTTATTTCTTCGATTACGTAATGAATTTCGAACCGGTTTAAAGGGGGGGAAGTTTGTTGCTTGTTGAATTTCGTTTTTTAATTGCCTATGCAAAGATAATGGAATAATATTTCCAAAATCATCTCTCTGACCTTCAAATAAAAAGGTTGGATAATTGATACAGAGCACAAAGCCCAATCTTCCTGCTCAAATTGCGGTATTTTTGTAGTCTCAATACGTATGGCGATAAAATTGTTGCGCGAACTAAAACCCAGCAAACACAAATCGTCCCTGGGACGTCCCAGCATGGTCCATAGAGCCCAGCTTGGTCCCGTCCAAAATTCGTCCTACGGGACGAAAAACGGACGTCCCATTTTAGTCCTCGTAGAACCAATTTTGCGGTATCCGATATTCCGCCCAATCGACGTTGCATGGATCTCCACTATTCGTCCAAAATGTTTCGTCCATCAATGCTATCTAGAGGTGCGTTTATCAGCAATTAATTTTAATTTTTTTCACCTGTATTTGTATTTGAGCTGATAATGATTAATGAACCACAAAATATTAATTTTATTAAGAATATTATTATTTAAATTTAAGAGCTTATATAACGTGAATTAATGAAATTACGTGTTAAATCAAAACTTCTTAATTATTTAATTAATTTTATCTGTTCTTAATTTTTATATTTTCTTATATTATTATTTTCTTAATTTTTATTTCCATTGTTTTCATTTGATGAATTATTTCTACAATCATAGCCAATTACTGTGAAAAAGCTGATCTAAGTTGGCCGAGCTAAAGTCCTTTTAAAATATCTGGTAGCCCAGTTTGTAGTTTCTTTTGTACGACGCCATTACTCGATAGTTTGGTATCGGTCACCAAAAAGTTCATAATGCGTTCTACACAAACGTTAAAGATTATAACATAGTAATCTCTAGTATTGCTGATAATATATCATAAGAGTAAGTATTTTATTAAAAAACTGTTTGATTTTTTTAATCATTTAAATTCGATTTTTTTAATGTGTCGTTTACAGAGGTAGGAAGAAAATATGTTTGATCAAAGTATATTCATTTTGGACCTGTACATGTTTCAATTTAAATTTTTAAGTTTATTATTCATTACTCTCACTGAGTGGTTCGCCTAAAGCTTTATTTCATACTGTTATATTTTATATATTGAATTTGTAATTCGAAAAGTAAGATTTGCGTTGAATTCAACGAAATTTAAGGAAGGTTCGCTGTTTTTAAAGTTCATTTTGGACCTGTACATGTTTCAATTTAACTTTTTAAGTTTATTATTCATTACTCTCACTGAACGGTTCGCCTAAAGCTTTATTTTATACTGTGATATTTTATAAAGTAAAATTGTAATTCCAAAAGTAAGATTTGGATAGATATTAAAATTAAGCTTCGAGAAACAGTAATTTCTAGAGTACATTTTTCATCCGATAGTCTTAATTTTTTAAGGAATTGTATTAAATGGCTTAGTTTTATTTTGCTTCTTATTTAAAAATTATTTTTTTTGTTTTTTTTACATTTCTATAAGGAATGTTATTTAATTTTTAATAGTTTTGTTCGAAATTTATTTTGTTATATAAAAATTAAATAACTATATAAGTTTTGTAATTTATATATTAACTGCTAATACTTGCAGAGTTCGTGTTATTACAATCTAATTGTACACTTGTTGCTGGATTTTTTTCATTATCTTTTATTTTAATGTTTTGAATAAAATTTCAATATCAAGTTTGGCTTTTTAAATTATTTGTTCAGAATATGATATCCAATGAACGTCCTAGTTTCATCCCTATTGAGCCATGATTGAACCAAATTAAAGGCCTAAAGACATCATTAGGTTTTATAGAAAGACATCCAGGGGACGACCGCCGTAATCGCCGTTGGACATCCGAAAACTCGTACCCGGGACGTATTACGGCTATAGACAAACCGGACATTTGGACGTCCTTTAACGTCCAACCGACGTCAACCCCGGATTTTGGGATGTCCTACGGACGAAGGCAAGATCCGAGTGTGACGTCTATCGGATGTCCATAGGACGTGTTTGTGTTTGCTGGGGAAGTAATATTATTTAAATTATTTAACGGGCCAAATTTTTGAATATCCGTAAAATAAATGTCTGGTGGAATTTTAAAAAAATCTGCTAATGGATTTTGAAATTTAATTTCCATACCTACCGGTATTTCTAAATTAAAATATAAATTATCTTCATCATCGGACGATATCGCGGTTTTTAATCCATCAAACTGTCTCGGTTTACATCGTTCTAATAAATCGCGTATAATTAAGTGTAATGTGAACGGTTGAATTTCATTATTATATTGTCTTTCTCCCTCATATTTGCCCGCCTCAAACACAATCGCGTAATTATTCCATTGTATATGTTTAATAACAGGTTGAGACGGTAGATTAATTGCTATTGGAAGATAACTTGGTGAATTATTTTCTTCGGAAGGATTTAAAACTTCTGGTTGGTTGACGTCTCCATTAATATTTGGAATTAAATGATCTGTTGGTAAAATGTTGTTTAGATTTTCTTCTGGTTTCAGATTTGGCTTTTCTTCTAAATTTAGTTTTGGTTCAAGTTTTGGTTTTGTTTCTTGTTTCACTTCTAGATTTAGTTTTGGTTTCTTGTTAATTTTCTGTTTTTTTCCTCCTGCGTTGTGATTGGATTTCTTTCACGGGAATTTGTCGTGGTAAATATTTTTGTTGATATTTATTAACAATTAACGCATTTTTATTTGTGCTTCGATAAAATTTGTTGCGTAAGTTAAAGAAATAGTTTTGGCGTGATTTGAGAGTGGATAATTAGAAAGATAATCACTGTCGACAAAATCATTTTCTCGAAATTCCAAAACAGAAGCTAGGGGCGATGCTTGAGGTATTCTTACTTGCACATCTTTTTGTAACTGTATATTTAATTTTGAACTATCTTCGTTTTCATCTACTTTTATTTTTCCTTTAAGTGTTTGATTGGCCTCAATAGTTTTAGCAAACTCGTTAAGTATATTATTTTGAAGAGATGTTGGAATAGTATTCTTATTTCGGTCTAGATCACCCTCGTAACGTTTGGGTGGAATTTCAATTTTAATATAATCCCATTGATTTTCTTCGGGTGAAATACATCTGACACGTGCCCTACTTGGAAATGCGAATACTCCTTTGTTATATTCGAATAAGTTTCAGGAAGAATTATCTCTGCTAATGCGCAAGCCCATTTTCCATTGTTAAAATTTAAAGGTTTTGATAACTGTACTTTAAAGGTAGAAGGTGTATTTTCTGGATATATATCGGGTGATGCGTTCGAAGGTAGAAATACTACGAAACTTGACTAGTTGGGCGACATCTCGTTTTATATTAATAAAAGATTTAGCGTGATAGATCGAAAAGCTTGGGAGTTGAACTTTAAACTCTTTGATTAGCATCCTGCAACGCTACCGATCTACCACGCTAAACCTTAACACGAAAGAGTTAAAATATCTATTTTTACGAAGGAAAAATAAGAACAATATGTTTATTAGAAAAACAGATTTATTCACATATTTTCAATCATTTGACAAGTTTTTTCAAGATTTTCCAAAACCTCAATGGGCGTTTCAACTTGATTAAGACTTAAAATTTGATTATTTTTACAATATTCTTGAAAAAAGATAATAGCTTCCATCTGCTCATCAGACGGCATGACAAAGTCCGGTGGAAATACAACATTTGGTTTCATTGTTGAATTTAAACTTTCTTCACTCTTAATAGCAATTGTCTTTTTTTACGTAGAATTTTCTTTGGAGTTCCATTATCATTAACAAACTCGTTTAACCATTCTCGATGTTTTACGTTAAACTCGTTCAAATAATCAATAATTTGATCGTCTAATATTTCTTCTTTGGTTGTATATTCTGGTTTCTTTGAATGAAGACAATCACAAACATCAATACTAATTTGATCCATTAAGTGTTGTTTATAAATTGTCTTGTCAAGATATTGTTCTTTAAATTATCAAATAAATTTAAAGCGTGTTTGCGACATGGCTCCTCGTAATAACAAGGGTTCTCGGTAGGAGATTTGCATTTAACTTCTGCTTTTCCCATACATAACCTAATTTTTTTAACCTTTAAAGAGCTCGAGTTTTGAGACGTCTTACGCTTACACATATCCTTTGGCTTTTATATGTGAAAATAATTATTATTTATAGAAATAGTTTTTATCGACATTTTAGATTCGTTTATTAGTTGTTTAAAGTATTTTGGTTGGGGTCAAAACTTGTCAAGGCTATAAAGCGAAGGTCGCGAATTCGTTTCCCCATCTCGCAATTAACTCATTAGCATTTTAAACGGCTAAAAAACTAAAAAACGAAACAAATGACACCAAAAGTAAATTAACATAGGTATTTGGTGGGTTCAAATATTACCGCCGATATCTCGGTCCGAGCTTGTCCGATTGTGTCCAAACTTGTTGGGGTGATAGACCGAGGCTTAGGGGTTGTGGTCAGGGATCAAGCGTCGAAGTCAAGGATTATCTTCAAGTTGAAATTTGAGATTGAAAACAAAAATATTTTGATGATTTTTTTCCAAGGTCAAAAACTGGTTTTAGTCCATCTCTACTCATGTAAACAAAAGTTCTAAAATAAAAATTAATTAAATTTAAATAACTTGTTTTTATTGCCTATAGATTAGAAATTAAGGGGTTGGGAAGCGATAAAGAAATTATAGAGTTTCGGAATTATATCGATAAATTTATGGAGTTTGGGGATGGGTGGAAAAAATTACGGCTCTTTGTTTTTCCAACTGCATTTCTGATGTACCCAAAAATGGACCAAAATGGACCAAATGTACCCTTTAAACGACCAAAGTCACCATTTTCGGACCTATGTACCCCATTTCGGACCAAAAGAACCCCAAACTGGACCTTTAGCTTTAATGTAATGTTAAACTCCCATAGAGATTCCCTTAAAAAGAAACAATTTGCGGTCCAATTTTGGGTACGTGAAGTATTTCGGTGAGGTAAAACTAATTCTGGCAAACTGCTGCGATTTATAGCGAATGGGGGAAAAACCGATTTCTAGCTATTGGGAGCGATGGTGGATATTTTAGAGTTCAGGAATTATTGAAATTAGCAGCGCTTAAGAAATTATGGGTAACGAGAGGGGGGGGTGGAATAGCGATAAATTATAGTGAATGGTAGTGATAACAAATTCTGGTGATCAGGGGGTTGAAGTAAAGAGGGGGTGAAATCCATTCTCCAAAAAAAACTGTGTTAGGAAAACTAATTCTGGAGTTTAGAGTGGGGGTAAGGGGGAGGGGTAAGATAGAGAGAGAATCTGGTGATTGGAAATTCTGGTGATTGGAAATTCTGGTGAATGGAAACGATAAGAAAAAGCGATTGGGGATGGGAGAGCAGATAGAATCTAGTGATTACCATCTGGTGATGGGAATAAGATATCAGACTGATTATTCCAATCACCAGACGGTAATTCCCTTTTCTTTAGGAAGTCCCTGGCATGGTATCTTTCAGCTGTTTTTTTTAAAGTGTACTATTTAAACCATTTTCTAAATTAGGTAGAGCAAGATTACGCACTTATGTATCCAAACAACTGTGAAAATCTCAAAACCAATTAATTTAAAAAAATTGTGAGTTAGTAAAGAACAATGCGCTAGTCAATTTAAAACAGGAAGTTTTGAAACAGTTTCAACTTGAAAGGAACACGGATGCGGAAGATGTTAACATTGAAAAAATTTTGCCACACTTGGTTCCAACAATGTCTTACCGCTGTTGGAAAACAAATGTTAAACCCTCAATTGAAGAGCCAAAAAAATGCTTCATTGCCAACATTAGTGTAGGTATTTTATTGGTTGTAATTACTCTCCAAAGGAGCCTTGAAATGTTGAAATTCTAGTTCGGAAAGCGCATAAATAGTTTTTCTGGTAGTTTGCCAGCGATGCAATTGAATTTGACAACTTTACAGCACCAGAAATTGGTCCTACTAAATTATTCACACTTTCGACGACGTTGTCAGATAGTCCGTTACTAGGATTATTTTGGAAGTTTCTGGATAAGTCAATTCATGGAAGCAAAGAGGCGATGGACAATGGGTTTGTATAAGTGATTTAAAAAAGGTGAACACGGCGTTGCTATTGGAAATTGAAATACTATGTAGTACTTCGTACATAACTTCATCTGGTTTTCATAATTTAAACTAATTATTTTTAGTTACATTATAACGTTGCACTATAATAATTGGAAATCTTGCTGTAAAGTATTCTAATTTAAATTTAACGCTGGCAAATGACCAGGAACAATGAACCATATTTTTGCGCTCCTCGGCTAAAGTTTCTACATTTCGAAGGCTGCTTTTTATAATAGTGAATATATTGTATTCTAGATTCCATAGGATAAAGAAGAAATTGCAGATTATATTGCAAATTGCAGCGTACCGGCACCACACATTGTAACTAGCGGAAATATGCTCACACCTTCCATCTGCTATATTGTTGTGGAAAAAGATTTTTTCTCTAGGAAATCACTCTTGAGAGCAGTTGATGCTTGCTTTAACCTTTTTTATGTTTTGAATTTGACTTACCGACTGAAATGTAGAAGCATTTTGTAACTTTTTCAGGACTCGTTCTTTGAAATATATGGTAAAACGATGGAAATGTAAGCAACGTAGTGAAAATTATGAAATGTTGGTTTCATAGTGTATGCTGTTAATTTTAAGAACTTTTGTTTTCTTAAATTTTTTAAAAATCCCCAAAAAATGTACAAAACTGTTTTCAAAAATCTCAAGATTATTTATGATAAAGAAAAATCTCTTTTCAATCTACATAGTTATGTATTTAATATTTTAAAGACTATTTTAATCAAGAATAGGGTTGATTTAAGAGTTATGCGCTGTTTTCTAAAAACTGTACTTATTTTACTTCCAAATTGTGATAGGAACTCACACCCCATTTTTAGTATATTTGTATAATTTTACACTCAGTTAATTTAGTAGTGTGTTTGATTTAAGCCTAGGGTGGTGCCTTGGGTATGAGCCTCGCTGATTATTATTTTTATTATTTTTATTAAATGATAGCTCATACAATGAGGGTTACCATGTAAAGGTGATGACGCACCGATGGGAAAAGGTTTATATAAACCAGCTATCACACTATAAAACCAAGAAGGATATTTTTCGGCACATCTACCAAGAATTTCGTTAAGTTAGAATTTTATACAACAAAATAATGTAACAGAGCTTACATATTTTGGTAATGATTTTAAAAATCTGTCTGTAGGTTCACTAAACATACTGTTTATGTATAGTATGGCTTTCATATTTTATAAAAATTTTGGTGTAGAATATTTTCCATAAAATTTATATTTTTTAAAAGTAATCACAATCCATAGAATTTAGGATCCTTTTGAACGAAAATGGTTCGAGCACTAAATTTTTTTTGGTGGTCTTTAGTTGTAAAAATTTATTATTACACAAATGAGGAATAAACAGCTAGGTGCATCGTAGTTAAACTAAACCAACCCCAGATTAAAATAGACCTTGTTAAACAAGAATACAAACTGGCAGGTACAAATATTTACAATGCCCCAGATTTCACACCTAAAAGGCCCGATACTATCTCAGACAATATCTTAAAAACAATAGACATGGTCATGGTAAATTTATCTTAAATGTTTTAATCCAAATAGAAGAATTGTTTTATTATAATGACGTTACTAGTAAGGTCGAATGTAAAGAATAATCCAATTCTATAAATACTACTGTTGATTCCAAATAGATATTTTATTATGAATGACATTTATGCAAATATTAAAAGTGCCCATTGCAACTTGGTTTCGTGATGATGCGTACATTTATCACTCTAATTTTACTGTTAGAGGTATTGGAAATAGAATAGGTGGAAGTGTAGGATTTTACTACATCAATAATCTCGATATCTCGAGAGTCACCGAAATGAGCTTACTTAATCTTAATATAGAAAGCTATGGCATAAAAGATAACAAAACTAACGATATATTCATAATAATTTATAGGCCCCATTTGGCTACCTTAAATGTTTTTTTAAATTCCTGTGAAAGCCTAATTTCCGCTGCTCACGATACAAATATTAAAAATCGAATTATTCAATATAGACTTAAACGTAGCAACGCCCCCCTCAACAACGTTAATTGATATCTTTACGAGTTTTAAAAAATTCTGTTTTTACAGCTATCAGAATCTCCCAGAAATGTATCGATAATGTATTTGTTAATTTCGAAGTCACCGCTATTGTCATTTATAGAGACATTACTGATCACTTCCCAATCTATTTAGCTGGCCAGTTTAAAAATCGATAAACCAAAAATTCAAATACGTACCTTCAGTATAAAAAATTTAAATAAATTTGCTGTTAACATATCTGGCCTTGACTGGTCTGAGCTATGTTTGAAGGAAAATATTAATGACGCATATTATATTTAGAGAGGAAAATTAAAAAAGAATACGACTCTAGCTTTGAATTCAAAACAATCACCAAGAAAACCTAACTCGTGCGCATAGGCGTGCGCACGATAGGGCCAGGGTGGGCCATGGCCCGACCTGAAAACTGAAAGGGCGCAAAAAATCTGGGAAAAAAGGGCGAAAGCCTTAACATTGTAGGTGCCCAAAATTTCCTGAAATCCACCAAATAAGATTCTAAACTAGAACAAGAGAAAATCGATAAAAATATAAGAATGTAAAAAGTATAGTTATCGGTGACTGCTAAAACAATAATTGTTATTTGGTGATATTCTAAATACACTCCAAGGCGTTTTCGGACACGTATTTTATATTTTAATAAACTGTTTGTGAAAATGGCGACTGACGGACACTGTCGCGAAATTAGTCGGTTGGAGCTATGATACGTTTTATGGGACTCTGTAGCCACGGTCACACGTTGACGAAAGCGATTAGATAGTACATATTAAACTAGCTGCTAAAAACGGTTTAACCGTTTCAATGCTAGTTTACTAAATGTATATCACACGAGCCTTAACTAACAATTAGTATTCGTTAGTACAACGTCGTAACTATATTTGCTAGATCGAAATACATGACGACGGCATAATAAGCATGGACTGTAGTCAGGGACGTCATTAGAGTGAGGCAGGGGCATTGCCCCCGGCATTTTTGTGAGCCAAAAAGGACACGAAAAAATTTCATATAACTACATTAGAAAGGTATTGTTTAATTTCATATACACATTGTTTTCGCTGGAATGCTATTATTTATTTCATTCTTAAGTAGTTGGCGATATCCATTTACGCTATGCAGCTTCAGTGACTTAACACGCGATGGTCTAAACATCGATTTTTTTTTACATATTAAACTGCAAAGTTTTGGACGTGTTGTTGCATTTTTAGTAGAATTGAGCTGTAAGAGGAAACTATAACCAAAACAGCGGTATTTTCAGTAGTATATACCATGGACAATTATACCCAAGGCTATTGCTTATAGTCGGTGTAGTATCGCCGGGCTGCTGGTTGTAGTCGGTGTAGTTTCGCGATGACTAAAATATTTAAAGCAAGGGTCGGCTCTGGGTGAAGTAGCTCTTTTTTCAACAGATGTCGCTGGTGTCGAAATCAAAACAAGATGCTTAAGCTACATTTTGACCCAAAAGGCGGGACATAAAAGTATGCTTCGCGTTGATTGGCTCGTTTATAAATTTGTCAATAACTTCAATTATAGTAATTGTTTACAATATAATTTATATGGGATATATAATTTAGGTTAAACTTCACTAAGTAGAGTAAATTTTGTCTAAATATAATACTCTATAATGGCTCTCTGATGACGTTATTGTTTCGCTATTGGGAATTTTAGCTTCCGTTTCCTTAAATACATGGCTCCACGCTCTCCACGAAAGTAATTTTTTTCGAAGATTCGAATAGATTCATGACCATCTCTAATAACACGGGCATTTTCATAATACACGTGGCAATGATAGAGCCGACAGTTGCTTTAAGCTTGAGTGACTAAACAAGCCGTTGATTTAGTTTTTTAATTTTAACTGGGAAGTTTTCGACGGATTGCTGCGTTTTTAGTAGGACTGAGCTGTATAAGGAAACTGTAACCAAAACTGCAGCATTTTCGGTAGTCCCTATTGCTGCAGACTGTAGCCGAAGTAGTGTAACACTTTCGGGGAGTTTCCCGAGTTTTTTTAAGAAAATAAAAGACGTAATTTCTTGCCAGATTTAATTATATCAAGTTCTGACCCCTCCTGAAAAATCCAGAAATGACGTCCCTGACTGTAGTCCAATGGGATTTATACCATTGATGTAGTGTCGTTCAATCACTTTTTCTTCTTCGTGTATCCTGCTTTATCAGAAAAAGGTGTAAGCGAGTGCTTTCCCCGCCGAAACTCGAGCCGAAACGGCTCGCCGAACCAAAGATAATATATATTTTATCTATATTATCCTTGGCCCTACCGTCTTCGCATTGCTTCGCGAACCAACGCGTAGAAATAAATATGTTAAATCGAATACGTAAATCGGGCAACGATTTTAAAAAGGAACGTCTAAAAAGGCTACAGGTAGAAAGCTAGTAATAAATCAAGCACGAAACTAGATACCTGGATTAAAAAGGATAAAGTAAAAGGTTTGACGGATTTTTTTAATATAGTAAAAATGTGATATTATTGGATTATGAAAATCAAATTTTAAAAAGTAGAACACGTTTTTGTTAAGCAAAACGCGGCAATGTAATTTTATAAACTATATTGGTTTTTAGTCTATTTTAAAATAAAAAGTACTATTGTTTCGTCACATACTCTTTTATACCAATTTCTAGCCACATCTATTGAGAAAGAAAGGAACTACACAGGAGCGCCGTGGTATTTAAAAAGTTTCATAAAAAAGGATAGAGGGCGCAAGAGCTTAAAAGGGCGTAAAAATAAGTTGGCCCGACCGGCTTTAAATGCCTGCGCACGCCTATGGCGCTACGCACGTTTCGAAGACTCGTGCGATCGAGTCGAAACGTGCGTAGCGCCAATTAAATATTTCACACTGTACAATAGTTGATTTTATTTTTAAACTTAGCGTCTAAATTGTGGGTCCCATCTTACCAATACAATGCAGATTGCATACGTAGTGGTGTTTCTTTAAGTTTGAAACATTAATTGACTCGCTATTATTGGCAGTAATCCATTAACCACACAATTCCATATTGATATGTTGCTTTCCAGGTTTCGGAACGGGGTGAAAATAAACTTTTTATGATACCTTGAGTAGCTTAAGTGCAATTTTTTTCCATAAAGATAGATTACTAAGTCAAGGAATAGACTGTCAATCTAAAATGTACTTTGACGTTTTGTCCATTTTTTGTACTGTACAATAGTTGATTTTATTTTTAAACTTAGCGTCTAAATTGTGGGTCCCATCTTACCAATACAATGCAGATTGCATACGTAGTGGTGTTTCTTTAAGTTTGAAACATTAATTGACTCGCTATTATTGGCAGTAATCCATTAACCACACAATTCCATATTGATATGTTGCTTTCCAGGTTTCGGAACGGGGTGAAAATAAACTTTTTATGATACCTTGAGTAGCTTAAGTGCAATTTTTTTCCATAAAGATTGATTACTAAGTCAAGGAATAGACTGTCAATCTAAAATGTACTTTGACGTTTTGTACATTTTTTGTTTTGAAGTAAATTTGAATTTACACATTTCACTATAAGTAACATAAATTACATAATATCATTTAATAAAGCATGAAACTTAAAATTTTTACAATGCAAAATTGTTAAGTTATTGTGTGTTTCAAAATGATGTCAAAACGACATTGATTACCGGCGCGGTTGTTACGATCCGTACGCCAACATTGGCCATTTCCGAGGGAATAGTGCCATTTCAATATTTTTCTGAAGGAATAAAGGTTTTTAGAAGAAATTTGTGACACTTTTAGTGTTCTTGGCCCCGAAAACATTTGTTCCGGTCAAACCCAAAACTTCACTTCGAAACGCACAGGACTAGCCTAGCTGATTTTTTTCAAGAAGTGTCATACCTAAAGATGGTATGTGACTTATGATAAAATCAAAAAACTTACCATGCCCATCTTTTAACGAAATATTACCTCTTGCTATATCCATACTTCGTTTTTCTCTATTTTATATTTCATTCACGCCTGGGAAAGTTCTCTTAATATTTAGGTAACACAAAAATACATTAAAGGGCTCCTTCGGCCTGCGGATTTAAATCGCCACGCAGCGGCGTACTTAAATCTAAAGCCGAAATGATCGTCATAGACTCGCTATCTAGCTGAGTTCCAAAACCAAAATATTAAATTTGTGAGAAAAAAATCATTTAAATATTAAAACCGAACGTTTTGAAACTATGGGGTTACTGGCTTTAATTTATTTTATCTAGTGAAGGCCAACAATTGTATAGTAAACACTTTTTAATAAAGGCCAACAATATTTTATTACAATTTTTAGTAAAGGCAAGTAGCGATATTTCACACTTTTTAAAAACGTTTGGTTAACAACCATTATATATAAAACACTTTTTAATAAAGGCCAACAGCAATATTGATTCGACACTTTTTAATTGGCCAACAATATTTTATTAAAGGCCAGCAGCGATATCATAAGTTTTAAAACGTTAGTTAACAATATTTTATATTCAACTCTTCTTGTTGTTAATTGTTGCTAGACTTTTACATTTTTGTTTAATTAGACCACCAATATAAACAATGTTTTACTAAACACTTCATTTTTAATTATCGCTAACAGTGATATTTGTTTAAAACTATATAATGAACTTGCCCAACAATAAATTTAATCACTCTTTTGAAAATAAAATTTGTCAACAATAATATTTATTTATCAAACTTCGATAAAATTGGTCATGCTTTAAATCTACTAGTTGACGCTAGCCCAAAATCAGAGTTTGATATTAATACAAAATCCATAGCGGACTTGGAAGTCCAAATAACACTGAGTAGATTAAGCGTTAAGGAACAAGTGTTGGCTATTGGAAAATGACTAGGTTCGTAAATATCATCTTTGTGGAGAAATTTAATCTTTCAATTGAAAAAAAAGCCACCATTGGTGGTTCATGGTCAGCTCCAGTAGCGAAAACTAACAAGTTTTCAAAAGAAACAAGGCTAAACTTCAAATCAATTTCAATAATATAATTTTCAAAAAAGGAAAAAGCAAATGGCTCTCGCGTGTATTTCTTCGATCACCTTACAGAACAGTAAACGATTTTAAAATATCTAACCATATCTTATCTCGTTAATTTTTTTGTGGCTACTACCCACCGGCCCAAAATGGGTTAGAGTGTGCAATAACTAGTGGCTTTACCGGGGAGTCAGGGTCCGGCTCTTGTAACCCATAAGGGCGGTGGCAAACTGGGAGATGTTAGCTCTGATCAAATGGTCCTATCTCCACCTCCGACTTCGACTTCGGTCAGGTTTGGGCTGGATACTGTGCTTCGGCGCAGGCTAACGTGGAGGGTCCGCGCAAACTGGCCGCCTCGGCGGATTGGGTAGCCTGCTGTGGGGCTGTTTCCCGGTCTTTTGGAACCACACCGGGATCTCCGGTGCCAGCTATGACGGGTTACTTGGACTTCTGTGTGCTCGTCGTTCCCCTTTAGGAGCACTCTCCAAAGGGTTTGACTCTTTACCTTCATAGGTAGGGTGTCGGCTGGATTTGCTACAACATCCACTCTTAATCCCACTGCTGTGTGCGAGGTGGGGATTGGTCCACCCATTGCTGCACCTTCTGCTGGGTTGAGTTGCTTGCGTCTAAGGTGCGACCATCAGTAGTAGGGTTCTGCTACCCATGCTGGATTTGTCACCTGTCCGGACTAGGGGGACGCTGGCGTAGGGCACTATGATGATAGGCCTCCGGTGGTATGGTCTCTGTTACTAGGTACACCAGGCTATAAATTCTGATACACTGGCTACTAGCCACCATTAATGGTCTAAAACCCCCGGGTTCCGTTTAATTGCATCCAGTACTCGTAAAATGCTGAGGCCCCTTTTAAAATCTTCAATGCAGTGAACAAAAACTAAGAATATTTCATTAAAAATCTCGACATTTTCTCCAAGGTGCTCTAGCGTTTCAGAATTTTCTATCGCCGCAAGTTTTTCGCGATATCAGTTAGTTATATCTAATGACGATACTTTCACAGAATTTGGATCTTTGTACACGCTTTGAAAAACTACGTTACTAATGCATTCCACACTTAGGGGGTATTTGACACAGAAGTCGGGGCGACTTGAAAAAGTGACCAGTTCGGCAAGCTAAAATAACATTTTTTGAATTCCATTGGGAGAGTAGTGTAACTTTATGAAAGTCAGAAATTTGTTAATCTGGTGTTTAATGTTCCTAGTAACAGAGACCATACCACCGGAGGCCTATCATCATAGTGCCCTACGCCAGCGTCCCCAAGCCCGGATAGGTGAAAAATCCAGCATGGGTAGCAGAACCCTACTACTGATGGCCGCACCTTTGACGCCAGCCACTCAACCCAGCAGAAGGAGCAACAATCGGTGGACCAATCCCCACTTCGCACACAGCAATGGGAGTAAGAGTGGATGCTGTAGCAACTCCAGCTGACACCCTACCTACGTAGGTAAAGAGTCAAACTCTTTGGAGAGAGCTCCTAAGGGGGAACGACGAGCACACATTAGTCCAAGTAACTCGGCACAGCTGGCACCGAAGATCACGGTGTAAGTCCAAAAGGCCGGGAAACAGGACCGCCGTGCCCTCATACGGAGGCCCGGCGCCCCACAGCAGGCTACCCAATCCGCCGAGGCAGCCAGTTTGCACGGACCCTCTCCGTTAGCCTGCGCCGAAGCACAGTATCCCGCCCAAACCTGACCGAAGTCGGAGGTGGAGATAGGACCATTTGATCAGAGATAACAACTCCCAGTGCGCCACCGCCCTTATGGGTTACAAGAGCTGGACCCTGACTCCCCGGTAAAGCCACCAGTTATTGCACACTCTAACCCATTAAGGGCCAGGTTTAAAGCTCAGTAAAAACCTTGAATTTATTAAGTATTTAAATAACTGTAATACATACCGTGTAACATTATTGTCGTAATCCATCTTAACAATCATGCCTCAATATTCCAGAGTTGATCGTACCAAACGTGTGGCCATTTACTACGCGAAAGCTGGAAGAAATCTACGACGAGTGAGCGAGATCTTTGAGCAACGACATCCAGATAGAATACCATCCATAACTACTATAAGGCGAGCTGTAAATGAATTTCTCCAGTATGGTAACGTTCAACCTCGATTCCGTGGGCCTGTTCAGCGGAGTTTGGCTTTGAAAACACCGTTTTAGTCTAGATTGCCGCATACCCACGTAGTAGATGTGCCGCGGCGAGCAGGGACTTGGCTCACAGTTAAACTCGCATTTGGGAAATTTTACATAGGCATAAGTACCATCCTTACAGAGCAACGCTCCGCCGTGGCATAAGAGATGGAGACGCTCAACAACGGCTAAATTTTTGCAACTGGCTGCTAAATTCCATGCACGACGACCCACAATATCTCCGCAACATGCTATTCTCGGATGAATCCACGTTTGCAAGAGACGGCCCTTACAATAACCAAAAAAATAATGTTTGGGAAGAAACAAATCCACACTGGCGATATGAACACCGTCACCAATTTCAATTTGGGCGCTTGAATGTTTAAATTGGTGTTGTTGGAAACCGGTTAATTGGTCCAGTATTTTTACCGCAAAATCTAAAGAGTTATAGTTAAATGTGTAAATTCAAAATTTACTTCCCAACAAAAAGTGGACAAAACGTTGCAGTACATTTTAGATTGACAGTCTCTTACTTGACTTTGTAATCAATCTTTATGGAAAAAATTGCACTTAAGCTACTCAAGGTCCCAGCAAACACAAAAACGTCCTTTGGACATCCGATAGACGTCACACTCGGATCTTGCCTTCGTCCGTAAGACAAAATCCGGGGAAGACGTCGGTTGGACGTTAAAGGACGACTAAATGTACGTCCCGGGGACGAGTTTTCGGACGTCCAACGGCGATTACGGCGGTCGTCGCCTGGATGTTTTTGGGCCTTTAATTTGGTTCAATCATGTCTTAATAGGTATGAAACTAGGACGTTCATGGGATATCGTATTCTGAACAAAAAATTTAAAAAGCCAAACTTGATATTAAAATTTTATTTAAAACATTAAAATACAATATAATGGAAAAAATCCAGCAACGAGTGTACAATTTGATTGTAATAACACGAAGTCTGCATAAAAATTAAGAAATTAAATTTATTATATAAGGTTATTAAGTTTTTACGGTAAGTTTTCGTAAGTTGGAAACTTAAGTATTAGCAGTTAACATATAATTTACAAAACTTCTATAGTTATTTAATTTTTATAAAACAAAACCAATTTCGAACTAAACTATAAAAAATTAAATAAACCTCCTTATACAAATGTAAAAAAAACCATAACATTGATTTTTAAATCAGAAGCAAAATAAAACTAAGCCATTCAATTTTTTTTTAATTAAGCCTATCGGATGAAAAATGTACTCTAGAAATTGCTGTTTCTCGAAGCATAATTTTAATATTTATCCAAATCTATAAAATATAACAGTATGAAATAAAGCTTTAGGTGAACCGTTCAGTGAGAGTAATGAATTATAAACTTAAAAATTGAAATTGAAACATGAACAGGTCCAAAATGAACTTTAAAAACAACGAACCTCCCGTAACTTTCGGAGAATACACTGCAAATCTTACTTTTGGAAATACAAATAGGGTCAATGGAGGTAAGTGTGATCAAAATATTTTTTTGGCGTTTACCTGAAATTACTCTTAAACTACAAATAGCACCCTCTTAAGAATTGGTGCAATTAATACGGCCCCTTTATCCTACACAACCACGCTATCAAATATAATATCAATTAAATAGTTATATAAATATTTATTATTTAATTTAACTCCGTTACTGATCACACTTACCCCCAAAATGCGGGGCAAGTGTGATAGGGGGGTGGGGTAATTGTGATCACTTGAAATCCTTGACCAATCGCACTAAATTTGCATACAGAGGTTAAAAATGGTGTCGCAATAAAGCTTTATTTTTTCCTAGATCTAAAATAATATCTTCGTGTGGTCACACTTACCCCCAAAATGCGGCGCAAGTGTGATAGGAAGGTTGGTTAATTGTGATCTTGTGAAATCCTTGATCAATCGCAATGAAATTGTATACAGCGGATAAATATAGTGTCCCAATAAAGCTCAATTTTTTTCATAGCTGTAAAATAATATCTTCGTGTGGTCTTTTTCAGATTAAATTTTGAAAACCTCAAAATATTAGCAAAAACACCAAATTTTCCTAGCAGGTAAAAGGTTAAGCAGACTACAAAATACCAAAATGTAAAATCGGTTTGTCAGTTAGAAAAAAAAATACAGAACTTTTCATCTGGGCATAAAATCTCTAAACACGAGTAGAAGAGTATAACATTTTTTCAACTAAAAGTTTTAAAAACGAAATTTAATTCAAATTAATATTAACAATATACCAAATGTGTACAATTAAGTATATTTCAATATCCATTCATCAAATATTATGTTATTATTTTGGGAAATAATAAGGGGTGATCACACTTACCCCCTGATCACACTTACCTCCATTGACCCTACACTAAACTATTCACGGAACACATTTGAGCTACAAGTCCACCAGTAAGTGAGAGTGAAGATGAATACTCCATAAAGGTAACGAGTCAAAATAGACTTTGATCAAACATATTTTCTTCCTACCTCTGTAAAAGATACATTTATAAAATCGATTTAAAATCATTAAAAAATCAAACAGTTTTTTAATAAAATACTTACTCTTATGATATATTATCAGCGATACTAGAGATTACTATGTTATAATCTTTAACGTTTGTGTAGAACGCATTATGGACTTAATGGTGACCTAATCAGACCTATTCCAAACTATCGAATAATGGCGTCGTACAAAAGAAACTACAAACTGGGCTACCAGATATTTTAAAAGAACTTTAACGCGGCCAACTGAGATCAGCTTTTTCGCAGTAATGGACGCTTCAATAAAAGATACTCGGTTTCTACTCCCCTCTCCAAATTCATCTGGGAAGGAGCTATTTCCGGTCGGTCGGTTAAACGGTTAGAATGACTAGCCAAAACGTCATATTGAAGCCAACGGAGACGCGTGTTTGCCCTCTTGAGAATTTTGCGTCTGATAAGAAACGCGTCGGTTCACGTGAATAAGGAACATACTAATGTTAATTTTCGATAATTTATTTTAAGGTAAATATATAATGTTACTAAAACTAAGTATAAGAAGATAATATTATTATTATCATCCTCTTATGGTATAAATAATTAAAATTATATGTAATATTTTTATAATACCGGGCAATTTTAAAGCTTCTCATGGTGGCAGAGTTAATTTATTTCGTAAAAAATTATTTTTTGGAAAAAGATGAAAACTCATTCCTTTAGAACTAAACATATTACTTTTGCAGTACGGTATGCAAAAAGTGTTTCCATTTAACCAGGTAACTTTTTTGGCATGTTAAGGCTTAGCAAAAAACCGATGTTACGTTCGAAAAAGTTTCCAGCTTTCTAATATTTCAACAAGCACTATATAAATAATAACTTACGTATCCTGGCGGTCAGAAATATTACTTCTTGGCAATTTCTGGAATGATGTTTTATTTAAGCGCCTATTGGCTGTGATTGTAGAAATAAATCATCAAATGAAAATAATGGAAATAAAAATTAAGAAAATAATAATATAAAAAAATATAAAAATTGGGAACAGAATGATAAAATTAATGAAATAATTAAGTAGTTTTGATTTTCCACGTAATTTCAATAATTAACGTTAAATAAACTCGTAAATTTAAATAATAATATTCATAATAAAATTAATATTTTGTAGTTCATTAATCATTATCAGCTCAATTACAAATGTAGGTGAAACAAATTAAAATTAATTGCTGATAAACGCGCCTCTAGATAGCATTGATAAACAAAACATTTCGGACGAATAGTGGAGATTCATGCGACGTCGATTGGCCAGAATATCGGATGTCGCTACGAGGACTAAAATGGGACGTCCGTTATTCGTCCCGTAGGACGAATTTTGCACGGGACCAAGCTGGGCTCTATGGACCATGCTGGGACGTCCCAGGGACGACTTGTGTTTGCTGGGGTATCATAAAACATTTATTTTTCACCCCGTTCCGAAACCTGGAAAGCAACATATCAATATGGAATTGTGTGGTTAATGGATTACTGCCAGTAAATTACTAAGTGGTGTTTCTATAAGTTTGAAACACCACTACGTATGCAATCTGCATTGTATTGGTAAGATGAGACCCACAAAAGAAAATCCTTATACGATTCCGGATAATAATTAAGACACTTAGTTTCAAAATAAAATCAACTATTGTACAGTGTGAAATATTTAATTGGCGCGCTACGCACGAGTCTTCGTCAGGCACTCGTGCGATCTGAGCTATTCCAAGTGCCAAAAATTGACCCCTTATCCGCGATTAATTCAATGGGGCTTATTGCTGGGAGCAGCGTTGCCAGGCAGAAATGATATTGCAAAGACAACAGAGTGTATTAAAACAGAAGTCTCGTAGCCTTCTTCAATGCAACTGGAATATTTAATATTCTTTGGTTTGTTTTAATTGTGTCAGTAATGGCTTGAATTTACGCGTATACAGATTATTTTGACCACTATGAGGTAAGTTAAATTATTTTTTTTGAATGCTTGCATTTTTGCCGTTTTATTTCCATCGAAGGGCTTTAATTAGAAAACGAAATATGATATCGCAATATAATTTTTGAAAACCAAGGCTTAATAATCAGTTTTTTTAACCAATGAAGTTAAAACAGATAATTTTATGTAGAGTGGAACCGGCGACGAACTAAAAAATATTGAATATTTTTAATACTTTTGGTTATTTAATATAAAAAATTTATTGCTGAAAATGAAAGAGCACCCATTAGTTATAATAATAATAGTAATGTAAAACTATCTGAGAAATAATATTATTTGTTCTCTTTGCCATAAGGCTAGCTCTTTTTGTATAGTTACAACTGTATTTTACGTTAATGGTTTCAATTTGTGGGGCCGGTCTAAGCAAATACTAAGTTTTAAAATAAATATTTAAATATATAAACTTGTAAAAATTTGTCTTGAAACTTCAAAAATTTGCCTTGAAAGTTCAAAAATTTGTCTTGAAAGTTCAAAAATTTGTCTTGAAAGTTCAAAAATTTGTCACGAAAGTTCAAAAAGTTGTCACGAAAGTTCAAAAAGTTGTCACGGAAGTTTAAAAAGTTGTCACGGAAGTTGTTTTGATACATACATAAATATGTGTTGATACATACATAAATATGTGTTGATACATACATAAATGTGTGTTGATACATACATAAATGTGTGTTGATACATACATAAATGTGTTGATACATACATGTGTTGATACATACTTAAATGTGTTGATACATACATATATATGTGTTGATACATACATATATATGTGTTGATACTCACATATATATGTGTTGATACTCACATATATATGTGTTGATACTCACATATATATGTGTTGATACTCACATATATGTGTGTTGATACATACATATATATGTGTTGATACATACATATATATGTGTTGATACTCACATATATATGTGTTGATACATACATATATGTGTGTTGATACATACATATATGTGTGTTGATACATACATATATGTGTGTTGATACGTACATATATGTGTGTTGATACGTACATATATGTGTGTTGATACGTACATAAATATGTGTTGATACGTACATAAATATGTGTTGATACGTACATAAATATGTGTTGATACGTACATAAATATGTGTTGATACGTACATAAATATGTGTTGATACGTACATAAATATGTGTTGATACGTACATATATATGTGTTGATACGTACATATATATGTGTTGATAGGTATATATATATATGTGTGTGTTGATAGGTACATATGATATATGTGTGTGTTGATAGGTACATATGATATATGTGTGTGTTGATAGGTACATATATATATATGTGTTGATAGGTACATATATATATATATATAGGTACCTATCAACACATATATATATGTACCTATCAACACACATATATCATATGTACCTATCAACACACACATATATCATATGTACCTATCAACACACACATATATCATATGTACCTATCAACACACACATATATATATACCTATCATATAGGTACATATATGTGTTGATAGGTACATATACCCATACCAAAAAATAAATTGGCTTTTAGTTTGTATTTAGTTGGTATACACATTTTAGTTGGTATTAAGTTGGTTTTAAGTTGTCAGCATTTTTCAATAAACTAGTTAAAGGGGTAATAAGTGGATATTAAGTTGGCAGTATGGTTTTAGTTGGTAATAAGTTGTTTTTATGTATGGTATTAGTTGGTATTTGTCCCAAATACAAACTTAAAACCAAGTTCCTAGACCACTTAATTTTTGGTAAGGGTATATATACGTGTTGATAGGTACATGTATAAGTAAATATATATATAAACACGCATATATGTGTATGTATAAACACATGTATGTATGAATAAGTGTTTATACACCCTTACCAAAAAATAAGTGGTCTAGGAAATACTTTAAGTTAGTATTTGGAACAAATACCAACTTAAAACCAACTAAATACCAACTTACATATAATATGTAACTTTCTGACCACTAAAAACCCACTAAAATTACCAACAAAAAAGTATTTTCCCATCAACTTAATAACAACTTATTACCCCGTCAACTAGTTTATTGAAATATTTGAACCACTTGAGCCTACTTAAAACCAACTTAATGTCAACTAAAATGTGTATACCAACTAAAATCCAACTTATTTTTTGGTAAGGGGCATATATACATATAAGTAAATTAGATTCAGTAAATGATCATCTCTTAATTTAAATAAAAAAGTAGACTATAATTGATCACCTTGAACTGTACTGCACGCTTAACCGAAAATCAAAATTTGTTTAATCCTATTGAGAAATATAATACCACAATTTTTAGAAAAGATAATGATTTGTTTATGAAGTGAAAGCTCTATCTAATATGTAATTTTAATGAGAAATTTTTATTATAAATGATTTAATTTAATTTGATATTATGGCTAATAAGATATACCTTTAATGTGACTTAAGTTTACTGTTTAATGCACACATCCTCTTTGAAATCCATATGCTACAATATGATCACCCTGTGTTATAACTTGCTGGTGCAACTTTCTGTACAGTTTTATGGCACATTAAATCAATTTAATTCAATATGCAAACACTCACACACACACACACACACACATATACATATATATATAATTATATGCCTAAAGCACCCTTACCAAAAAATAAGTTGGCTAAAAAATATTTAAACTTTTTTTTAAGTAGGTTTTAAGTTGGTATTTGAGACAAATACCAACTTAAAACCTACTTAAAACCTACTTAAAACCTACTTAAAACCTACTTAAAACCAACTAGAAGTAGACTTAAAACCAACTCTGATTTTGCTTAATGGAGGCAACTTAAAACCAACTTAAAACCAACTTGAAACTTGCTTAATAAAGACTACTTAAAACCAACTTAAAACTTACTTAATAAAGACAACTTAAAGCCAACTTGAAACTTACTTAGTAAAGACAACAACATGTTTAGTGGGTGGCCTACCACCAGGGTATTTGCACTGCAGGCAAGTCAATATAAAGGCGGACTGACAGAAGCAAACCTAGGCCTTTAAACCACTTAACAACTACTAAAATATACATATACATACTCCCTTTAAAACTATATATTAAGGGGGGCGCAAAAGCGGCTAAATACCCCGGGCGCCATTTTCTCTCGCTACGCCTCTGCTGGAACAACACTAGTCACAAGCATGAAATGTGCCCGAAATATTCTGATAAAGAGCGACCCTTGGACGGATCGTTACAAAGTACCCTCGTAGGTTCTTAGAAATATAAATACGTTCTTTGCATATTTGGACGAGCGTAGTTATTTAGTAGAAAAATATTCGTCAAAACATTTTAAACCTTCTCGCGATACAAGCACAAACTTAAAGCCAACTTAAAACCAACTTAAAAATAATATGAAATTTTCCGACCACTTAAAACCAACTAATTACCAACTTAGAAAAAATAAGAATTTTCCAGCCTACTTAAAACCTACTTAAAACCAACTTATTACCCCTTTAACTAGTTTCTTGAAATATGCTGGCAACTTGAGCCTACTTAAAACCAACTTAATATCAACTAAAATGTGTAAACCAACTAAAAGCCAACTAAAAACCAACTTATTTTTTGGTAAGGGCATATACACATATATACTCGCATTCACATATACACATACTCACACATTCTCATTAACACATACTCACACATTCTCATTAACACATACTCACACATTCTCATTAACACATACTCACACATACTCATTAACACATACTCACACATTCTCATTAACACATACTCACACATTCTCATTAACACATACTCAAACAAATACCAACTTAAAACCAACTAAATACCAACTTAAAACCAACTAAATACCAACTTAAAAACTACTTAAAACCAACTTAAAAACTACTTAAAACCAACTTAAAAACTACTTAAAACCAACTTAAAAACTGCTTAAAACCAACTTACAAATAATATGTAATTTTCCGACCACTAAAAACCAACTAATTACCAACTTAAAGAAAAAGGATTTTCCCATCAACTTAATAACAACTTAATAAAAACTTATTACCCCTTTAACTAGTTTATTGAAATATTCTGACCACTAGCCAACTTAAAACCAAATTAAGGTCAACAAAAATTTGTGTACCAACTAAATACCAACTAAAATCCAACTTATTTTTTGGTAAGGGGGCAGCAGGGAGCATTCCAAATAGGGGGCACCAAGTTCAGTGGAAGACAGTGCTATCCCCTATTGAGCATCTATGCCAATAGCTAGACCAGATAGAGTAAAATAAATTTCGCGTTCTTACTAAAAACTAAGGTATACCAGTTTCCATAGTTTTTAAACTATTACCAACTGTAATAATGAATCAAATATTAATAAAACATGCATGATCTAGCTAAAAAGCGCCTAATTAAAAAAAATTGAAACTAACTCACTGCATTTAGTAAGTTTTTGTATTCCTTGTAGATAATTAAATATAAAAAATTAAGGTTTATTTATTTCACATGAAATTATTATTTGATTTAATAATCAATTCTTTGTAATTTAAATCAGTGACTTATGCCATAAATCTTGTCCCTGAAACAAGACTCTTCTATTGACATTGACCAATCTCAAAACTTATTTTTTATGCAAAACATGTAACATTACAGTATTTTTCCCAGCATGGTTATTTAATTACATTTTTGACTCAAACTAAGAATGAATTCAGGTACCTAAGAATGTAGGATCATAGCATTTTTATCTAGTACCACTTCACATACTTTGTGGCAAAAGTTTATCTGCTTTTTAGTTACAAAACACAAACATGGATGTGGATAGATGTAGGCCTACAAAACAATGTGATAAAAATGTAAAGCAAAGCATGCAAGGATTGGGGTTTAGAACCTCGGGCTGCTGTCCCTTAAAGGCTAACGCCCACTCGGACTGATGGAGGCCACGTAGAATCTACCTTAAATTTAGCATTTCGCACACATATGCCCCTTACCAAAAATAAGTGGTCTAGGAAATTAAGTTGGTATTTGTTCCAAATACCAACTTAAAACCAACTAAATACCAACTTACAAATAATATGTAATTTTCTGACCACTAAAAACCCACTAAAATTACCAACTTAAAGAAAAAAGTATTTTCCCATCAACTTAATAACAACTTATTACCCCTTCAACTAGTTTATTGAAATATTTGAACCACTTGAGCCTACTTAAAACCAACTTAATGTCAACTAAAATGTGTATACCAACTAACTACCAACTAAAATCCAACTTATTTTTTGGTAAGGGCCAGCCCACTAGCGTTGCCCTTCAATTAGATTATAGCTTGATAAATGGTCATAGTTTTTAGTAATTAACATCTTACCAGAAGCCTACTTGTAAGGGATAAATCCTACATAGTTAATTGTCTTTTATCTCTGTGGAAGCCCTTATTGGTCTAGTGATTGAGATTTTTTACATAATCCTAAAATTAACTTGGAAATCTCAAAATCTGGGTGGAAATCACGGCTAAAATCTCGAATTAATTGAAGGATTTCTAAAATCACTGTACCCAAAATTTGCCGGCGTTAGGCATTAGACTCAGTGAGATGTATAGATACGTGAAACTAAAGAAGCTTAAATTACTTCATCCAGTAATAATATTGTCCCGCAATACAAATCGGTAATAATTGGGAAAAATATGTTGAGTATCTGGCAGCCCTAAATCAGTGGATTGGTTCATTATGGTCGACCATCAGCTCGAGTTATGTCATCAACCTAACCCTTTTAAATAACATAACAAGTATGAAATATCTTTGGTCGTTATTTATACATATATAAAAATGTTTAGCTCCTAAGTTCTAATAAATTTTACAGTTAGCTGCAGAGCAGTTAAATAAATTAATTAATAAGTTTGAAAGATGAAAATGTCACTTAAAATAAAAATAATTTAATGGACAATTACTGCGGCCTTTTGTACAACTTTTGGCCATCCACATTTCCATAAATATATTTCACACAAATACATATAATAAATACATAA
Organism: Leiobunum rupestre; assembly: GCF_980474605.1. Lineage (NCBI taxonomy): Eukaryota > Metazoa > Arthropoda > Arachnida > Opiliones > Sclerosomatidae > Leiobunum > Leiobunum rupestre. The sequence goes on from NC_143389.1 coordinate 819,095, forward strand.
GTTAGCTGTTGTTAGCACATTGTTGTCCAGCACTTATAAAATAATATTTTGATTACCATAATAATAATATTATAAATAAATATAATAATTTAAACCTCATGTAAACATGGTTGAGAGTAAACTTTTCCAACTCTTAAACCATCTGTAGGCGTCATATTGGAAATTACTTTTAACTATGAATTTTTTTTCCAACTTACTAACATCGCTATAGGGCTATCGAATGGCACCAATGAAAACTGTATGCAGGAAAGCTAATTTAATTATGTTCTGCGTCACTCCTATCCTTTCCTTCAACTAAATATTACATTCTTACAATTTTTTTTAAATATTACCAAAATTTGGCTTCTTTTAAACACTGTCTGAATAGTAGTTAATGCTACACTGAGATAAAAATTTAGAGGCTTCATCCTTAAGGAAGTCCTTTATAAACTTTGGATTTTAATATTTTTAATCTTATTAATTATTAATAAATTTATTTTAATTCATAATTAATAATTCATTTACTTATTATTAAAATTTTTGAGTGCTTTTAATTCTAAGAACAGCATTAACTGGTATCATTACCAATTTATATGTTACCTCTTTTTGCATGACGCAATAACAAGATGGTACATAGGTTGAAGAATTGAGTTTTTTAATAGAAATTAGTTCATTTCTATTAATTGATTTGATTCGCGATATAGTGAAATTATCTAGTGACTAATGTTAAGACTATAGTGACACATAATCTCTTATTGTCCCATTGCTTTTAAAATATATGGTGCTTTAGAACCATAAATGAAAAACAAAACCAAAAACAAACAGAAGTTGGTTGCATTAAATCAAATTATATTTTTGAACAGAGTTTTATTTTTAAAAATGCAGTTCAAAATAAATATTGGAAACCTATTTAGCGATGTAATTTTAACATTTACAATTTTTAATTGAAAAATTTTAGGGTTTTGCCAGTGGTGAACCAGAACTTGCATCCAGTGTTAACGGAGGTGGCTGATAATTGATGATCCCCAAAGCAAGTTGAAATGTGTCGGACCCCTAGTTTTCTAATTAATTTTCCCACATTTAAACTTAACAAAGTTTTTTTTCATTTCCTCAATTAAAACCTGCATATCCCTTACCAAAAAATAAGTTGGTATTTAGTTGGTATTCACATTTAAGTTGATATTAAGTTGGTTTTAAGTGGTGAGCATATTTCAGTAAACTAGTTAAGTTGGTAATAAGTTGGTGGGAAAATGCCTTTTTCTTTAAGTTGGTATTTAGTTGGTTTTTAGTTGGTATTGACATTTAAGTCGATATTAAGTTGGTTTTAAGTGGTGAGCATATTTCAGTAAACTAGTTAAGTTGGTAATAAGTTGGTTTTAAGTTGGTGGGAAAATGCCTTTTTCTTTAAGTTGGTTTTTAGTGGTCAGAAAATTACATATTATTTTTTAAGTTGGCTTTAAGTGGTCTTTATTAAGTAAGTTTTAAGTTGGCTTTAAGTGGTCTTTATTAAGTAACATTTTAAGTAAGTTTTTAGTTGGTTTTAAGTTGGTGTTAAGTTGTTTTTAAGTAGGTTTTTAGTTGGTATTTGTCTCAAATACAAACTTAAAACCAACTTAAATAGTTCTTAAACCACTTATTTTTTGGTAAGGGATGACTTGCATTAAATTTACTCTCATAAATTAGATAAATAGGTTTCGTGTTGAAATTAAAAATAACTGTCACTAGAGAGATTTATCACCCCACAATTATAACCTGGTCATAATTTTATATGCTAAAAGGATTTTTTTGTAGAATAAAATGAATACAAATTTAGCTATTGATTATATTGACATATAAATTGTTCAAAGATATTACTGAAAGTATGCGTAAAATATATATACTAATTTTCTTTGCCATTGGGCCTAGATCCGCTTTGACCTTGCATATAATACACATACCAAATGTGTATTGTACGAAATTAGTTTCTCCTATAGAGTAAACCAAACACAATAATAGGTATGCCTTTATGCACAATATCTCAATAGAAGACATTTTAATGAGATCTTAAGTTGACTGGAAAGAGAAACTCTAATTTAATAATTCTAGCTACTTGTGCAAATTAATTTAGTAAAGAAAAGTAAAAGACAACGAAAGTTAAATTGTGCACAAAAAAAAATTATTTAAAATATTTTTGTGCACATTTTAACTGTCTTTTCTTTTACTTTTCTTTCCTAAAGAGAAACTCTTATATATTCCTTTAATTTTTGAAAACATAAAAGCAAGATGCATATCAAAGTTGACTTTACAAGGCCAAAAACACTTGGAAAAGCTTTGCATCGTATTCATGCTAACTTTTCCCATGTATAAAGTTGGTGATGCTAATTTTGTTTAAAAGAGAAACTCTTATATATTCCTTTAATTTTTGAAAACATAAAAGCAAGATGCATATCAAAGTTGACTTTACAAGGCCAAAAACACTTGGAAAAGCTTTGCATCGTATTCATGCTAACTTTTCCCATGTATAAAGTTGGTGATGCTAATTTTGTTTAAGATAGTATAGTGTGTGAATATTCTAAATTTCTTACATAGGTAAAATTGAATGATATGCATGGCTTAACAAAGAGGAAATATTTAATCCACCCTTCCTTCCGTAGAATGAAAATTTATTTCATTGTAAATTTTTGTCACTTTTTGTGATGGTTATACATGTTCATGTGATATGCTTTCTTATTTAGTTTTTACATGATTAGGGCCATTTTGCATGTCCGTCATTTTTTTTCTATAGTAAACTTACTGTCACCAAAGAAAGCTAGATTTTCACTTAATAGCTTTCTATCTACTACAGAGAGCCTCCCTCTACTCTTTTTAGATATTGCATGCACCTGGTAGTAAGTTTGTATCTAAAATTTATGCCTGTTGTTAAATAAGCTTTTAAATTTTATAATGATTCACTACTAGATTTGAACTTTTATGGAATCAGAGCTAAAAATAAGAAGTATTTTGCCTAACCTGCTCGATAAATTGACAACAATTCACTTGTTGTCATTACGTTAAAAATTTATTTGATTTGAGATTGCCAAATTGTTTGAGTAAGTGCCAAAGATTAGAAACAAATTCAGAATGAAAAATTAGATTTTATTGGATTTTCTTAAAATATTACCATATAATAATTACAAGTTATTATTGATTCAATTTCAACATTAAGAAGTTCAGAGTTAACTAATTACTAAACTATATTACTACCAGACTATAATAAAACTTTTTTGAGTACTCGTAGTTGAGAACTTTACCTAAATTTACTCAACTCATTTATACCCTAACTACACTAGCCTCTTGGGGCTTAACTTCGACAGTTTAAGTTACAAAATTTCAAATTTCCCCAATAATAACCAGGAATAAAAAATGGCAATAAACTTTCTTGACTTTATCACTTCATATCGACATTCTTTTTCACACTTGCTCCCAGATTAAATTAATAAATCAAGGTCTTTAACACAAATATCATACACAGAAAAAAGTTCAAATCCAAATAGTTCATTAACACATTTAAAACCGTACAAAAATCATGAATACTTCTCTACTCAGAGCACAAACAATTAAATTATTTAAAATACTTAAAGGAAAAGTCCAGGTTGGATAAAACTTGGATCTATTTGAAAGATCATGTTTAAATATACTCAAAAATATCAGTCGTAAAATTGTATCTTTTTTAATGACGAGAATTTAATTATTAAACGAGCCAAATTTACCCGCCAAGCGATCTGCCATTTGGTTTAGCGGTGACGTTTTAGGACTTAAATCACGCGCTGTTCGCGCTATCACAGCGCTCTTTTCCCTGCGCGTGCTTGCTCCGCGTGCGGTCTGCGGAGGGATGGCGAAAGAAAATGGCAGCTCGCTTGGCGGCTAAATTTCGCTCGTTTATAAATTAATTTCTCGTCATTATTTAAACATGATCTTTCAAAAAGACCCAAGTTTTACCGAACCTGGACTTTTCCTTTAAATAAGCTAAGTTATTCCACCGATTACAGTTTGATATAACCATTAGTTAAAAATTTATTATTATTATTTTAACCTAAAAACCTATCAAAATTAGTTTCATAAGCACAGAAATATGTCTTAAAAACTTTGTTGGGATCTTCGACCCATGGTGGCATGGCTTGGTGAATCCGTATGGAATGAAAATTGTGTTTGTAAAAACTAACTTTTTAGTTTTACTGCAAATTTTTGCTACATTTCTGCCTTTATTGTAATTTTGGTACATTTTGAGAGCATAAGCATAACAAGATCATTTGCAGAGTTTATGGCAAAGGCAAACTTTTGCATCCATACGAGATGTGCCAAGTTTTTCCTAGTTAATATTTCACTCAAGATATTATAGAATGTAGGTACTCTTTCAATAAAATGACAGCAGTAATTTTTTTTATTATGACACCTTATTGATGGACAAAATGTAAGATTGAGGTCATCAGACTAAATGTTAACCTAGTCTTAGTGCCACTTCTCTAAATGGGGTTCTTAAAATCTTAGAATCTGCTATGAGTGGTAAATAACTTATTTTAAGAACATTAGCTGGCTTATCCCAATTTTACCTGGTCATTATGAAACCTAAAATTAGATAGCTGTAGTTTAAAGGGCAAGGCAAGTGGCTGGGCATAGGGAAGAAGAATTTTTTTCGATAGGAGAAAATTTATACAGGGTCATGTTAGTCTTCCCACTGTTTTTAAATTTACGAGACTGGGCATACCAGCTAGCAATTAGGATAATAGTTTTTTGGATTTTGAGAGATATTGGGTAAAACCCAGCGTAGAGAGCAAAACACAGCAGAAAAAAATATAGGGGAACATTTATAAAGGTTTGAGAGCCATAACATACAACGTTACAATAGCTAGTTAATTTTTATTTGACTTATTTAAAGGCATAAATTGCATTTTAGAGAATTCAGTGAAGAGCAGTTGGAACCCGTATCTGTAATTGTAGCAGCTATATTATTGGTTATGCAGACTAAAAAAAATAAACTGTAAATGAACCAATTGTATAAACTAGTAGTAATTTGTGTATTGTCGTAACAAATGATCAACTATCTGTGGCCTGTCCGAATGATTATTATTGAATATTCTGAATAATGCTGTGCAGTCTGTCAAAAAATAATTCCCAAAGATAATCTTATTTATTCAACTGTGCAACTGTTTTTAAGATCAAGCATTATTAACTCCCAAAGTAAATTTTAGGTATTATAATTAATAAGTGTTTGCTGGTAATGTAATATAATGTAAAGTGATTTTGATGTTTAACTGATACCTATTTTATTGATATGGTAACTCAATACTGGTACAGAGTTATAACCAATAATCAAGAAGCCAAAAACCTCTCATAGCAGCCAATGTTAAATATGTTAAAGTAAAAAGTTGTTAGATATTACAACCCATGTGTTCCCGTATTTGGATATTATTATGTTTTAAAACTCCCATAAAAATGGTATCAGCATTTTCCATGAAATAACTATAATTTTGTTTTCGCCTCTAGGATCGTCGTTGATGATGATTCAGCTAAGCAACTCAAGCCATGCATTTAAAAAAAACCACACTGGAATGAAGATTTGTCAATTGCGACTCCAAATTTTCCAAACACTTCATACTCCCTTTAATATAATACCAGAAGCTCAAGTTTAACACATATACGCCCCCTGTGAGAGCAGTAGGTATATACCATGGGAAGAAGGGGTAAAAAGTGTAAATGGGGTTTTCTAACTGCAATATACCGCGTTCAAGGTTGAGAAATATCTGCATAAGTAATGTTTTAAAGTATACAATGAAGTTGTAACGAAAAAGATAAACATACGTAAATTAACTTTTCTTATGTGAAGAAGTTAAAACACAAATTCCTGTTGAAAAGAATGTTAATAAAGCAACTTGAATGCAAGCAATGCTATAGAATCTCCGACATCTAGGATGTAATTAGACATCTTTTGAAAAAGGTATTAACAAACTGAATAGTTAAATTACAAAGATCATGACAAATTTATCTCTAGACTGCATTTATATTATTTATAAATTGTTGTTTATATTGGTTCTATTGTTGTGTCTAACAAGATTATATTATTTTCGTATGATATTTAAGGATCACACCAGTATTTGAAAAAAAATTGGAAGATATGACTGATCATACTCTAGAAAATGGTTAATTTCAAATGCCCGTGTGGCCTATTAAATAACATTAGTAGTGCCACAGAATCATTGGAAGTATAATTTAACTTTATTAAGGATTTAACATTTAGAGGTTCTCTGACAGTGCTTCCGAAAGTTTCCTCGAACCAGAAAATTATTCAACAACTTTGTAAATTCTAAGAGCAAAGATGGATTTTATAGTACTTGTGGATTCATTTGTTAAAAGCTGAGAGCACCGATGGTGCTGCAAATACTTTGGCGTGCCTACTGGTTTCAATGGTAGAAAATTCTGAAAACCTGTGTTGTCCAAAGAACTAAAAGTCCTTTTTAGAATTTCTATCTAAAGATTTGGCAGTATAAGCAATTTTTCCATGTAGTCAACTCTAGGACTTGTTAGAGAAATTGAACAATGGATTGCAAATAAGGCACATCCTGATCAATTGAAACTTTAGCAATGGAATGTCCAGTGTTGCATGACTTGATTTGGAATGAAAATTTTGAGTCAAATGCCTTTGAATCTAAAACGCTTATTTCTAACAAATCCAAAGCTTGTTTCCCGCAGGATGTGTCAAAGGAAATAGATTTGGCAAATCCTCAAGATAATTTAGCTGAAAGCAGTGATAAATTAGCATGCATTCGAGGAATCTCAAAGAAATGCAAAGGGGGAGTTTTTGTAGTGGATAAGTCAGCAAATGACAAATCTTATTCGAAAGATTTTTCCGCAAAGCATTCCACACTTGCGCCAGGGATATTTACGATCTATTTTTACGGAAAGCATTCCACACTTGCGCCAGGGATATTTACGATCTATTCCAAGCATGTTAAAGATGTTTTCCTTTGTTATACTCATTATTTTGAAGATTTAAATTTTTGAAGCTATTTCAGTAATTGTGTTAAGTAAATAGTGTATCGTAATTTTAGTTTTATAAGCTGCATGCTCCCAAAATAACCGAGTTAAGTTTTTCATGTTGACAGCATGAAGAAAATAGCTAAATAGCCAAGTTATAGAAGTTGGGTTAATCATTGACCTCATTAACAGGGAATTTTAAATTGCAATACTATAGTAAAATTTGAAACATTTTTAACAGTGAACTTAGGGAAATACAATAATTTAGGGTAATGCTTACAGCGCCGTATATCCAAAACTGCATTCATATTTTTGTTTGAAATTCAGATATGGTAGTTTAAAAAAAAACAAATGTGTATACAATTTGGCAATAATTTCTTAACCTATGGTGACATCATTGTATTTATGATCCCAGAAAAAAAAATTATTATTATTGAAATACATGCCAGCACCATTTTTAACTAACCAAATTGCATGAAATGTTTAGTAAATATATTTTAATAGGTTGATCTAACTAGTGTAAGCTGAATGTTAGGTGAGATTCTTCAATGTTTATATACATATTTTTTCTTTCAGGCGTTTGTTATGGTTTTCAAGCTTCGCATAAATCTGAATTGGTGAACATACAGTTTTCTATACTGAGGACAAGATTTTATCATTGTATGAATAATTGTTTTTCCTAGACTTTTAACATGCATAGGATGTGCTCCATTAATATAAGCATACTCTTAGTCTTTTTCTAAGTTTTTTCCCACTGTGTACGAGCTTGGATTACGATAAATCTCAGCATATACAGCACCCTCACATATCATGTGCTCCCCAAAAAATTCCATGGACTACAACATGCCCTAATTATATCCTATAAATTATCAGAAAATACAAACTTATGTTTAAGACAATCTTTCTTATAAGAAATCATTTTCTAGCATTCAAAATAATTAATATTCTACTACCTGTTACTAGTTGAATTTTCGCTTTTTAATGTTGTATATTTGACTTCATTTGTAGGTCCACGTGTTCTTGTTTATGATTTTGCTTGTGGGCTACAAGAATATTGTCTAAACAGAGACCCTTCCTTTTTTAAAAATACAAAGTTTTTAATAGATAGGTTACATTGGAAGAATCATTCGGGTATTTCTCTGTAATTTAAAAAAATCTTATTATTTCATATTACAACAATTTATTGTTTTAGGGCGCTCTATTGGTTTTTGTCTAGACAAGTATATTCAATATCGAACATTAAACACACAAATCAATAAACAGATTAATTCTTCACTGAAAAAATAAAGCATATTTTGAGATTCATGAATGAAAAAATTTTTATGATTCATGGCCAACTGTACTTATATTCCCATAACAGAAGGAAGAAACCAAATCAAAGAAATATTTTTTACCTCCTTATTATGTCTATTGATATTCATAACATATCCATCTGGTAGTGAATTAACTATGTTAACTTGATAAAGAATTTTGTGGGTTGCAAATATAACTGGATTATGATCTTGGTGGAGTTGTTCATTTGTTAAACTATTCAAAACTTTTAAATTGTGTGTTGGTAAAAATAAGAAAAGTAGAAATTACTGATTTCTAATAGTTTTTTTATTTTTCAGGTAAATAGAGTATCATGGACGTTTAAAAATTTTTCACACTCAATTTCAAGATGGGTGCATTTGAAGCCCATTGCTGTAGCTAATAATATGGCCTGTGCAAATCTGAAAGCCTAAAATCAAGATCTTTGAAGATTACATTAGTTCATTTATCAAGGAAATAATAATCATCATCCAGAGGTCCCAAATATCTATAACATTGTCCACCGTTTTAACATTTTATTTACTTGGTTGTCAACAAACGCTTTAATTTTTACTTTAGTATGATTACTGTAAAAATTTAATAAAATAGAAAACTTAAAAAATAAATAAGCGTATGGTATAATAAAAAACTTTGACAAAATTGTTTTCGCGCAGTTGTAAATACTTTATACCAATGAATAAAACTTAATCTCTCTTAATTAAATCGTATCTTTTATTATGAACCCTATATGCTTTACTTCAAACTACACGTCAAGATATAATCGTCAGTTGTGGAATGCCATTTCATCTGAAGACATTATACCTCTTGATGACATTCCTGAGTCACTTATTCTTTAAGGTATTTACACTATTCCCAGCCTATCGCTAAATTATATGGGATCCCCCTTATAAAAATAACAGTAGTTTTTTCCCACGTGGTTTTTTTGTTTTGGACAATGACTATATCTGCCAACCCCTAATGGTATATTCACTGGTAACCACTCTTACAGGTTTTTATCTTACTTTCCCCTATCCTTACAATGTATATTATGTTCCTCTAACTAGCCCTACCAATTCATTAATACCAGAAATTCATGTTTGAATGTGCATTTGGCTTCTTTCCTGTAAATGAATTGTATTTAAAATTTATAAAATAATGTATTTATTTTTTCCTCTTAAAACTTTTTTAAAGGCCTTAAATCATACATTTTTTCTGATATGGTTTTCTTTACACCATTCTCTGCAGACTGCTGGTAACCTTCATCCGGTTTGGAGTCAAAATTATTTTTGTATTTAATTTATCGCCTACTTAGCAGATGAAATTCCATCAGCTTATGAATCACTTCTCACGATATTTGGATGTCCATTGGATATCATAATTAAAAATCGATTTGGATGTGTTTGTATATCATTAGAACATCTGAAGGGGATTAGTGTTTACATTTATTTTATAATTTAATTTTATATATTTCATACATTTAATAACTGTTTGTATAAACTATGAATCATTGGCTAGCTCTTACAAAATAATAATAATAATGTCTTTATTTGCCTTGGCAGAAAGAAGAACTGTTTTACAATGAGGTTCCGTGTGTATTAAATTACAATATAAATTACCTGAAATAGGCAATCAAATACTTCTTACATAATTAGCTATTTCAGTTTTAAAAGAGTTCAGACTAGTAATAATTTTTAGTTTGGTTGGTAATTTATTCCATATTTGTTTTTCTAAATATTGCACATTTTTTTACATTTTACTTTTCACAGTGAAACCGTACCTGTCGGTTCTTGTCATGTGGTAATGCGAACAAGCGTCATTAAAGATAGTTAAAATATAGTCTGGAAAAATAATATCTATTGTAATAGAGATAGAGAGAGTTGGGATCTTCGTCGTTCCCAGATTGACTTAAAGATAGGGACTATTTTGGCTTCTTTCCATAGGTTTGGGAAACGATTTGTTTCAAAAGATAGATTTATAATTGTGGCCAGGACTTGAGATAATGGGTCGCTATTGTTTTAGCAGAGATACCGTCAGTAACTATTGCGGTACTATTTTTTAGTTTCTTGATATAACACATGATAAGTCTTCTCGTTTACTTTTTCAAAGCTAAATTGAGGAAATATTGAAGGGATAATTTCATTGTTATCAGAGATTGATAAACTGCAATGGTTAAAAGCTTCAGCAACATCAAAAGGTTCAGTTATATGTACATTATTTACACTTAAGGTTACTAGCATACACCAATATGGAGCCTTTGGGTTGTTAACGTGACACCAATTGTGAAGTTGTATTGGAAGGTGTTTCTTTCTCTGTCTTTACGGATTATTTTATACCCATCAATTTCCACCAAAGAGTCACTATTTTCGTTACTTAGCCAGGTTTCAAAATAAGTAATGTATCGTAGTTATTAGATCGGACTATGTTAATCACATCACCAAAGTGTTTCTTCAAACTTCGTACATTTACCTGGGCAATATGTAGTCCTTTCGGTTTTTGCATAGGGTCCCTGGGTGATTATTGGGGGAGACAGTCATATTTCTAATCTTTCTTTTTGTCTTAGAAAATTTACTGTCTCCCCCAATATACACCTGTACTCAAAAACCAAAAACCGAAAGGACTGCATATTGCTCAGGTAAATATATGAAGTTTGAAAAAACACTGATGAAATAATTTAAATTTAAGCTTAATTAAGGATCACTAATCATTTATAATATGAGTTTATTTTTGTTTATAATGCTTCCGTATTCTTCAGAATATCTTAACTTTAACTACCCAAAGGCGAATAAACAAAACTAAATATAAAAAAATACTGTTAGTTTATAAACAAGTTATTTCAAATTCCCGCCTGTAATCATCAAAAATTTTAGATTTCCCTAAATGGGAATTAAAGCCAAAATTAAATTAACTTAGCATTCATAAACGAAATTGTAGGGCACGTCAATGAAGTAGTTAAATTTATATACAAAGAAAAGCATTTAATCGTCAAATTAAGTTTAAGCGCGATCCTAAAATTTGAAATTTCAGCGGGAAATTTGAATTCGGGAAAATGTATTAACGAGTTAAAATGGCTTCATTTTTAGCTATTTATCTAAATCAAACTCACACTGAGATTAATTTCGTTTAAACACCCAAAATATTTATAAAAAAAAGTAGTTTTTACTAGATTTTTTTTAAATTTCAGTTATACTTTCATCTCAAACCAGTAGATTACGTTATTTATTTAGTTTACATTCAATATTATTCTTTTTAAAGCAGTTTAACCATTGGAATTCAAAATTCCCGCCAAGATTTTAAATTCGCGGATAGCTTAAATCTGCATTTAATAAAGTCTTAGGATCTCTAATTACTTTAGTAAATTGGGTTAGTTGGAAACATTTTTTATCGTTTCCGTAAATCGCGAAATTTCGCCCTTTTCGATGGTAACAATTTCTGTGGAAAATTTACAATTCCTTTAGTTTACAGCACTAAATAATATAAACTAAATAGTTTATAGGTTAAAGAAATATAAATAAAAAATTAAACTGCTAGAAAATTGCAATTAAAAATTGGATAAACGCCTGTAATTTCGTTCTTCACGCATTGCATAGACGTGTCGAGTGAAGCTCGCTACCAGTGTTAAGCTTAGTGTTGCCTTCGCTATAGGACCCCTGTAAAGTTGTCACTTTTGCCGCATTTAGCTGCTCGAGAAGAAGTTGACATACACGTACTTTCAGCGAAATTTCGCGTTTTAGAAAAACGATAGATACGACTGCGGCTATTTCAGCTCATCTATAAATTGTTAATATGTATTGCAAAAGAAATAGTTCAATTTTTTTAATTAAAATTATAAAATATCAAGGAATTATAACCAAAATGGTTATTAATTTAATTAAGCATTGTGTAAAATGAATCTTGGAAAATGATTACGTTTCATATCATTAGTATAATGATTACAATAATAACGAAATATTTAATTCATCAATTACGTACACGCAGTTTCAAATGCATAACAAGCACATTCAATCAGCATCTATTTTGCAATCAGTAACAATTATTAATTAAGAATTGTGTAAAATTAATCTTGGAAAATTATTACGTTTCATATCATTAGTATAATGATTACAATAATAACGAAATATTTAATTCATCAATTACGTACACGCAGTTTCAAATCCATAACAAGCACATTCAATCAGCATCTATTTTGCAATCAGTAACAATTACTTTTTCGTTTATTGGTATTCAATTACCTATAAATCGCATGTAGTCATTATACTTGACGCGTTATTTATATATTAAATTATAAGTTAATTAGTTTTCAATTATTTATATCTACCAATATAATACCAACTATAAACAGTTACTTGTTCAATTGTAAATTAATTGGGCTAGTTTGAAGCCTTTCTATCGTTTTCCTAAAACGCGAAATTTCGCTGAAAGTACGTGTATGTCAACTTCTCCTCGAGCAGCGAAATGCGGCAAAAGTAACACCTTTACAGGGGTCCTATAGCGAAGGCAATACTAAGCTAAACACTGGTAGCGAGCTTCACTCGACACGTCTATGCAATGCGTGAAGAACGAAATTACAGGCGTTGGTCCAATTTTTAAATGCTATTTTCTAGCAGATTAATTTTTTATTTCTACTTCTTTAGCCTAAAAACTATTTAGTTTATATTATTTAGTGCTGTAAATTTTCCACAGAAATTTATTACCATCGGAAAGGGCGAAATTTCGCGATTTACGGAAACGATAGAAAATATTTCCAACTAACCCAATTTACAAAGGTAATTAGAGATCCTAAGACTATTAAATGCAGATTTAAGCTACCCTCGAAATGAAAATCTTGGCGGGAATTTTGAATTCCAATGGTTAAACTTATTTAAAATTAATAATATTGAATGTAAAACTAAATAAATCACGTCTAGTCTACGGGTTTGAGATGAAACTATAAGTGAAATCTTGTAAAAACTCTAAAACGCGAAGAAAGAAAATATTGGAGGATCGAACAGTTTTATTTGTAAAACCTCAACGAGAGGTATGGTTGTTGTTAAAAGTTGAAAATAAAAGTTCGGGCTAGACTACTTTTTTTCTTAAATATTTTGGGTTTTTATCGATATTAATCTCAGTTTGAGTTAAATTTAGATAAATAGCTAAGATATTCTGAAAAATACGGAAGCATATTATAAACAAAAATAAACAGTAATATTATAAATTAGGATCAATTACAAATTTTAGTGATCCTATAATTAAGCTTAATTTAAATTATTTCATCAGGAAAAGCATACCATCGGAAAATAATATTTATTTCGTAAGAGTTTTGCATGCAACCAATGAGTCAGTTTATACTAACAGTTATGAAATGTATTAAATATATAAAATTAAATTATAAAATAAATGTAAAAATAAAAACTATAATTACCCAGCAAGCACTAATTATTCATTCATAGAATATCCCATGCATATCTAAAAAACACATCCAAATCCATTTTTATTTATGATATCCAATGGATATCCAAAAATCGTATGTAGTAATTCATAAGCTGCTGGAATTTTGTGATGCCAAAAATTCCCCTTTAATTGCCAATTAAATATCGAAATTAACGCATTAAAAACAGAATTTAGGAGTTTCACAGGGTGTGGACATAGCAATTTGTAGGGTTGTTGGATTAGTGGTTTCAGGCAATTGAGTCGGTTATCAAGTGTTAATTTTTTTTCGAGTATTCGAGTCCAGTAATCGAGTACTTGATAAAGGGGAAAATTTATCTTATTCGAGTTGAGTAACTTAAAAAAACCTTGAGTAATAATTTTAATGAGTCAGGTTATCGAGTACTTGATTAGAAGCTGGTTTTATTCAAGTAATTATGAAATTAAATTTAAAAGGAGTATGAAGTAACTTTCAATGTTGAAAAATATTCCTTTAATTTAAATGAACCAAAGTTTCCATAACTTTGTTTATTGCCCACCAGAAAGTTGTAAAAACCCCTCTTTGAACTTTGAAGCAACGACGATGGGAAAAATAAATACTCGACGTGTTTAGAGAGCAGTTTATTTGAGTAATTGGGTACCCGAATATGCAATATTTAGGTACGCGGTAATCAACGAGTATTCTCCAATTACTTATTCGAGGTCGAGTTTGAGTAAAAAAAAACGAGTACTCGATGTTCTTTTGTGAACTAAATTTGTTACCACCTGACACTAAAAGCAACGAAATACGATGGTAGTTATAGCAGGTAACGATTGGGTGGAATGTCGCTATAGCATCGTTCTACGTTCACGCCTCTGTGTAAGCAACCGGCCATTTTCCGTTCACGGAGTTTGAGAGTAGCAACTTTGGATAGATCCACAGGTCAGACTTGACATTTATTCATAAAAATTATTAATCATTGAAATTGTTTGGTGGCTACACAGTCAATAGCTCTTTTATTATACACAAATTATAAAATGTTTGTGATACCAGTCGATACAGCAAAGAGCTAAAGAAAAGTTATTAGTCTTATTACTTACTTTCACTTAATATTCAGTGTTTCACCTTCAATGTTTTTACAGATGGTGGAATGTGTCGATACAATGTCAAAGTAACATCTTTACCGGATTTTCCACTGTACTATGTTTAAAATTTATTGGAACTATCATATTTATTGAAGAAAAACACAAGCAGTGCATGCCTTTAGGCTTTATTACAAATTTAAAAATACAAGAAAATTATCAGAGACGCTAAATTCAAAAGATATATTTTTCATTACATAAAGAACCAAAAACCAAGTTCAAAAACTTATACTACTAGCTGCTACAAGTATTTTCATAACATTTCTTTTTGACACAAATCTTCAAGGAAAAATACTTCATAGCATAGATGAAACAAGTTACAAAACATGACATAAGTACTTGGGAAAATAGTTGTGATTTTAGTTTCAACTAGAAACTGCAGGTTTCCTAGGTTGTTATAGTGCCGACACTTTAAACAATGTATTTTTACAAATTAATCAAAAATTGGATTCATACTCTACAGCATTAACTACCATAACTCAAAAACCATTAACAATTTTGACTAAGCGAGAATGTTAGACAGTGTGTGTAAGTAATGAATTCTTTAAGGAAAGAGCTTCTTTCAGTGTAATTATATAACATAAATATAAGGTGAGCACTACAAGTTATATTTCTTCAGAAAAAGCACCGTAGGTTTTTTTCATACCAGATTTAACCTGTTTATTAAAAAATATACATTAATCCAAATTCTAGTATTGGCATATGCAACATATAATCACTTAAAAGAACATCAATTTAAATTTATAAATAAAAGCTTTTTTCATAACATGATAACCCTTACCAAAAAATAAGTTGGATTTCAGTTTGTATTTAGTTTGTATACACATTATTAGTTGATATTGAGTTGGTATTAAGGAGGCTCAAGTTGTCAGCATATTTCAAGTTTCTATTAAAGGGGTAATAAGTTGTTATTCAGTTGGTAGGAAAATGCTGCTTTTGCTAAGTTTATAATTAGTTGGGTTTTAGTAGTCAGGAAATTACATAATATTTTTAAGTTGGTTTTTAGATGTTTCCCTAGTAGGATTTAAGTTGGTGTTAAGTAGTTAAATGTAAATGTTGATTCTGGTTTAGTTGGAAATAAGTTGATTAATAAAGAGGATTTAAGTTATTTTTAAGTAGGCATTTGTCCCAAATACAAACTGAAAACCAAGTTGAAATACAAGTTGTCCTAAGTGGTTTTTAGCCAACTTATTTTTTGGTAAGGGAAACTATGGACAAATCTTTAAAGCAAAAATATAACGCAAACGAATAAAAATAATTATAAGCTATTTTTATAACCTTCATTGCAACAGTCCTGAGGCCCTTTAAATAGTGATACCGGGAATTTTAAACCACGTGAGAGGGTTGTGACTAGCCCTGCCACAGATAAGTACTAGCGTCGATCCCTATTCAGATGCCTAAGTATTTTTCAACTAACATTTCATTTGTTGTTGGTAAGTATCAGGGTGCAATATGAGTAACATAATAAATATAAATATAACACTAATTCCTATTCACAAATGTTAAGGTTCTTAATCATGGTACCCACTGATTATACTACATATCCGCTAAGCCTTAACCAAGGCCAAACTGTTCAGTGGTTAAATACACCTTTTTATTACATATTAAACATGAAATGGTCAAACTAAAAAATATATGTATACAGTTGAAATGGATTTTGACCAACAGGCAGGGGCATGAAATCATTGACTGGCTGCTGTCGCGTTAAAAAATGTAAGACACTTTCAACAAAATTAACTTACCAGGGAATGCAATTAAGATACCCTAATTCGAACTCACACAAAAGTTTTAGAAACATTTGTAATGCTCTTTACATAGCTGGACTATTTACAAAAATTGAAGATTTTTTATGGATGAAAAAAGACTAAATTAGTTTGTAAGTGCACTGCTTCTATTCAAGACAATGCTTAATCTTAAATTAGTCTCTAATTCATTATAATGCCTCCTATGAGAGGCACCTGGCCTACACTGGCCTTGTGTAGACATTCCAAGTGTACACATATATAATTTTCTTAAAGGTTTAACAGAAGCCAAGACAATTGAAGTCAAAAAATTAAATTTGAAACAAATACTTTGTCAGACTCTTTAGGATCTGTGCACACCTGTAAGCATGATAAAAAAAATTACATTAATAAACCTAATTTATGCAATAAATGGAGTGGAGTAAAATTCTTATAAAATCCAGCTGAAAGAGAAAACCTTTGACAATTTCTCTTTCTAAATACACAATAAGTGTCTAGCACTTCAGAATTAAATATTTTTGTGGCCAAAATGTTACATAAATTGCACAAGACTAATTCCCATCAAGGTATACTTAGTATACCATATTATGTAGGTCATTAAAGAGAAATTACACACTAAAAATTTCAAACTTGCCAATTTAAGTCCATAAAAATATTAGAAAACTTACTGCAGCTGTAGGTTGAAGTTTTAAATAATTGCGATCTTTATCATGGAGCGAATGATTCTTGTTTGTAGATTTTACAAACAAGGGGGGGAGGGGGGCACCAGAAATTCAACAATAGATAGGGACCAGTAAATTGTGAACACAAGACCAAAACGCACCTAACCTCGTGCTGTCACGAATAAGCGATTGTATACAAAAAGATCTCAAACACCCGCAAAACTTGTTAGGGCCGCTACTGAATAATATAATAATAATCACCAAGTCATTTAGCGACTTATATTGCCTTTTAAACAGGTGGCCAGGTTACAATGCGTAGGAGGGTGGTGGCAAGCCCTTCATGCCAAGCGAGCCAACAGCTCCTTACACTAACTATTACCGTTAACCTCGACAAATTTTTATGTGAATGGGAAACCGAAGAACTCGGGGAAAACCCCTTAAACCAGTTAGGAGAGAACTTGCAAACTCAACACAGAAGGAGTAGTTTCGAGTTTTCATCCAGTGCCACAAGTTGGGATCGAACCCGGCCCCCCTTGCTGAGAGGCGAAAGTGCTAACCACTCAGCCACCCAATACCCATGTTTATAAATCTAAACATGTTTTTTCAAAACAATAAAAAGCTCAAAGACTGTAGTGCCCCTGGTGGAAAGAACTTCATCCAAATGTTGAAAAATCTAAAACTGTTTTGTAGCTTTGTAACTCTCACACATATATATATATTAAAATATATCCAACTGTAAAATGCATTGTGGTAAATTTCACACAATAGGCCTTTCCATAAATTAACGTGGCCTTCTTGTTTACTGTTTTTTCCTCACTTCTACAATGCTTCCCCTACTCTCCCACTAAAGAGAGCGAGTGAATTCGTTAATAGGTTTGACTGCACAATTTCAAGAACAAGTTGGGCAATCATAGCGAATTTATGAAAAGGTCTATTTTCCATTCAAAACTCATCTGTGAAAAGAATTAATCTGATCTATAGAAGTTGAATTTGCAAGTGAGTGGTGTGCAACTTTGTAAGAACTTTCACCATTTAAAACACGTTCAGAAGTATTGGGGAAATTCACTGCAGGTGAAACATGATCTAGCTTGTTTAAACATGTAAAATACCACTTTACTTAACAGGAAATTAAGTACTTAAAATTAAGTTTTGTTGATGACGTTTTAAAAATGAATACAACTTTAAGTCACAAATTATGATAATAGGATTCTTTTGTTAATTGAAACTAAAAACGTCACCGCTTACAACTGTAGGTAATTCTAATTTGTTATTTTCATTTAAACTGGAAAGTATACCTAGTCACACGTTTACTTAATGACAATAATTTCCTTGTAATACGAAGAAAACTAAGGTAACTTATGTTTTAATTTATCCAATAAAAGTGTGCAATTATCACTCAAATACTGGTAACACTAATTCCATAATTCTAGATATCACCATACGAGGTTCCCAGTTTTGAAATATTGAAGTAATACCTTGTACAATTTGTGATCCAGGAGATAAATCATCTGTTAAGGAACTACATTGTTCTTCTCTGGGGATATTAGCTTGAGAACTTGTGAGTTGGATTCTTTTGACAATCTATGGCTCTCTGCAAGGATATAATGAGTAAGCCTAAAGTGATAAAAATGTATCATTATTTTTCGAAGAAAATTTTTTATTTATTTTTATTGTGAGATAAAGAAATAAAAATGCTAATTCATTTTTGGAAATTATAATAATTTCTTGATATTATAATTTGCAAATGATGTTATTAAATTAAAATTACACTGAGAAAAGTTACATAAGTTAGAAAAGCTGTGAGAAAAATAAATTATAGCTATAGCAGAATTAATGAGTACAATTGTCAAGAATAATTGAAATTTTTCTATTTTTAAGTACAACCAAGAACGTATACATGTATAAGAACGTTGAACGATCAAATTGGCGCCTGGTGCCATGATTTAATAACTCCGCCCAAAAAACCAGGTGCAGCGCACTCAACAGGTTAAAACCGTTTCTAGTTCAAGCGCGGGCTGCACACGGATTTTACGGCGGAGTTATTCTGAGAGAGATTAAATCATGGCCCAAGCAATGCCTTTTGTTCAACGTTCTTATACATATATACGTTCTAGGTACAAATAAGTTATGCACATTAATGTTTAAGGTAAATTGGGACTGAACATCTATGATGGATGCATCATAAAACACAAGAAATGCCGAACACAAAAAAGCAACACAGTGAAAAAATACGCTTACATTTCCATAGATAATGACCAAATTCAGATTGTATCTATTGCAGATCGAGACAGACTCGGAACCTTTTACTCAGGTGGACATATGCGGATTGGCTTCCAGTTTGATATGATATAAAAAATATTCTGATAATATTAAGCACCCATAAATCTTGCAACACTTTGTGATTTTGATTAATGTTATCACCCAGAATTAAAAGTACTAAAAAACTTCTTTTAATAAATCATTCATGTACAAAAAAATGTTGTATTTGAGACAAACAAACTAATATTAACTAAAACCATACCTAAAAACAACTTTACACTAACTAGACTACTAAAAACCAACTAATTACAAACTTAAAAGTATTTTCTTGCCAACTTAATGCAACAGGGTGAAAACTCGGAACAACTCCTTCTGCGTTGAGTTTGCAAGTTCTCTCCCCACTGGTTTAAGAGGTTTTCCTCGAGCTCTTCGGTTTCCCCTTCCATAAAAACTTGTTGAGGTTATCGGTAATAGTTAAGTGTAGGGAGCTGTTGGCTCGCGTGGCTTTCAGGGCTTGCCACCACCCTCCTACGCATTGGAACCCGGCCACCTGAATTAACGGCTTTAAAAGTCGCTCGATGACTTACGCCTAAGGTGGTGCCTTAGCGTAAAATTAGTATTATTATTATAAATACTACTACTAAATCAATTTAAGCAAAATTAAAAAAATGAAAGAATTGGTGAAACATTCTAGTGTTCCTTGAAAAACATCACTTTGCCAAAAGGAGGTGAGATGATTCACAAGTCTAGTTTCCATTAACTGCTAATTTACCTACTTGTTAATTAACACTTTCTTAAATTAAATTTTTTTAGCAGAGTACCGGATTATGATTTTAATTTAACCACAAATAGTTTGAGGCATTAAAACAGTAATTTACTTTACATCCTTCTGGGTTTTCCAGCAGACATTTAAATCAGAAGGATGAGAATCTTTTTCTTATAAATTCTATGTTTTAACCCAGATCAAAGTAGTTAAATTTAATGGTATAGAGTTTAACACTATGGAGCTCTTTTGCGATGCTTTCAAATGTGGGTTGCTATATTTGCTTTTGATACTCATCTTTGTAGGCCATCCTCAGAAAAACATTTTAGGGACAGGGGTTAAAAATTCACAATTAACTGAAATTGTTATAGTGTGCTCTAACAAGAGCTCACAATATAACAATTGTTATATTGTGAGCGCTTGTTAGAGCACACTATAACAAGTTCTTGCAATAGCCGCACATGTTAATATTAAAGATAAATTTCAATAGAAATGTATATTAGTATTATTATGTACTATTCGTATGTCTATGAATCTTATGTTTCTTACAATTAAAAATACAATTGGTATGTTTCATATGGTGACAATAAGTTAATAACAATGCTAGTGGTTATCACAGAGCTTAATTGATGAAGAATAGGCAAGCCCTATTTTAGGAGGGGTTAGTAATATGCGGTTAGTATATGTCCAAGGGCATGAGCTGAAGAGGGCATCTCTTCTTAACATGCAATCTTTTGGCTTTAGTTTTTGACATCCCAATGCCAAATTCAAACAATATTGAACTAACAATATAAACTTCATTAAAAATTTATAATTCCTTAATTTTCATATTTATTTTTAAACTATTATTTTCAAGACTACTCATGTTTTAATTAATTTTCTAAAGCTAAACATCTAGTGTACTTTACGTAAACGTTGGGCAGGTTTTTGGAGTGCTCAGGGTGTTATGCACGTCATCTAGGTTATAAAAATAATAATAATAATAAAATGCTTTTTTTATTGGAAACCCCTTTAAGTTTAACTTGTTTACAAAAGGGTCCAGGTCCAGTTAGTTAAATAAAGTTACATTACATAAATAATAAATTATAAGTTTACAATTCTAAGCCCTGCATATATAGATATATTTGACTTTTAAAGATACTAAAGGATTGAGCTGATTTTAAATCAGTGGGGAGTTGATTCCAATATTTTATAGTCGTGGCTATTACACTCTTGCTCCTAAGGGTATAGCATGTTTCTACATAAAAATTCGTTAAACAACCCGTTGTAATTGGTCCCTTAATTTCAGTTTGGTACCATTTGGCAACACATGGTGGAACATTTCCTTGTTTCACTTTACACATAAATTGATAAAGACTATAGAAATAATTAAACTTCAGGCTATTTATCTGGGCTATTTCACTACCCCCAGTTAAAGATGAATATTTTGTTTTATTTGCAATTAATTTTATGGCGGCATTTAGGACACAGTTTAGTTTTTGCAAGTTAGTTTTGGTCGCTTGATTATAAAAGAGGCTACCGTAGTCAAATAGGGACTTAATTAAGCTTACATTCAGCAGTTTAAGAATATCAACACTAACAGAATTCTGTAAAGGTCTTAAGAGCCATAACCTTGACTTTACTTTACTTGCTAGATAATCTACATGCGTGACCCATGTACGATTCTCGTCAATCCATAGGCCAAGATATTTGAAAGAATACGTTCTTTTTATCGTATTATTTCAAATTGTTCGAACACATAGGGCATCTTTTTTCATTTTTCTATTTGGCGAAAATAGCACATTTGTTTTTATCTATTTAAGGCTTTCATTTAAACAATATAAGTCAACTTCGCCTTTTTTACCAATTCGTCTAATTTTAAACCTGCAATTACTATTGCGATATCTTCTGTAATAAACTCTCCTTCAAATAATGCAAATTATGAAACTACAGAGAGATTACACGTCTTATATTTAAATTTAGGGTAAACGCCAATATAATTATTAATCAACACTTTATTAGTTCATACCTCCACCTTTACTGTTCTTCGTTTCTTGCACGGGCACGTCTAGCTTCTAAGAGTGGTCTCACTTGATTACCTCTTTTCCTACTCCAGGGAACCCTATATAAACTACCTTTAGTCACTTATGGTGACGTCATATATTAATCTATCGCCATCTATAGGTGGTCCCTACAGTCTGCATATTCGTTTGGAACACCATTTTTTATATAACAATGAAGGTCAGATGTATACACATTAAATAAAAGCGGGCCCATTACACTCCCTTGCGGGGCAACATGTTTGACTTTCAGGGACTTCTAAACCGTACCATCATTTTCAACTATTTGGGATCTGTCCTTAAGATAAGAAATGAACCCTTCTAAAACATTACCAGAAACACCCTTTTCTTTCAGAGTATCTATGATTATATCGTGTTGCACTGTATCAAATACCTTCGATAGGTCTACAAAAATAACCATCACATTCTCTCCATTTGTTAGATGGTGCATAATCTGTTCATATAAATTAAAAATAGCTGTATTTACAGAGTAGCCCGTCTGGAAACCTGATTGATTTACATACAGGACACTCGTATCTTCCAAGTATTTATACACGTTTTTATAGGAGAGCAGAGGCGTAGCTGATGGTCCGCAGGGCCCGCGGTGCGGGGGGCCTCGAGCTTCAAGGGGGGCCTCGAGCTTCGGGAGGGCGCCCCCCTCACCATAAAAAAATAAAAAGGGGGCCACAGAGATTTTTGCAGGGGGGGGGGGGGCTCTGAGTTCTCATCTACGCCACTGAATGAGAGGCTTGGTCGAAGATTTTCAGGATCTTCAAAATCTCCTCCTTTATGAATTGGCGTTACTCTTGCAGTTTTCCAAATGTCGGGAAACGTTGCCGTCATAAGTGACAGATTAATTAAATATAAAAAAATACTTTGAAATTACTGCGGCCAAATTCCTAACTAATTTTGGTGTATTATTATTATTATTATTAGAAAAACATTAACTTTTCTCTATTTAGAAAAATTGACTCAAAACAAAAATCGCCATATAAAAAAAATGGGAGCAAAACATTACATTAGCTGAAATGATTGGGCTTTCAATAGAAGCTAGCTAGCACAATATTGACCAGTAAAGAACTTTAATAAAAGAGTATCCACTGTCCACTGGTTTTAACAATAAGAACAAAGTTATGAGCAAACCACGCCACCAGCTGTTACAATTTCTGTTGAGTGAAGTTTTATGACGGTACGAAATCTTAGAACAAAACTATTAAAACTGGGTTTTTATGAATTAGAGACATTACACTAGGTGTTAAGATGCGCTGATTCTAGTCATATTGAAATTCAAAGGGTGGACACACCTGACTTTCAAACTATTCCTCATAGTCAGGTTCTCCAATTGACATGACCTAGACCATTTCAATGTATTAAAATATCACTAAAACTCTCTAGTATTTAGGCCAAAGTTCAGCACAAAATATATCTCTCAGAAATCCTGGACTAGCTACTACAGAGAGGTCTAGGCAATTTTAAATATATTACTAGTTGCAATGGAAACAAAACCAAAAATTTTAACTTTATAATTAAGTAAAACTCAACATACTTGTATCCCCTCTTAAGGAAATGAAACAATAAGAAATTAGGTATGTAATCCCCTTTCCTCCATTCTAGCGAATAAGAAGAATAAGAGAAGGTTTGTAGTGACCAAAGGAATAGTAGGCATATTAAAAAATGGTTTCGTTACGTGGATGAAATTTTTATAATTTTTAGAAACAATATAGGGGTGATATTGATTATTTTCTCAATTACATAAATTCACTGGATCAAGATATTAAATTTACCCTTGGAAAAGACATTTCGAAAGTAAAAGTTTAGTGTTTAGTTTATATCAAAAACCTACTCATAGTAATCGTTTTTTACATTTTGACTCGCATCACCCTAAACAAACTGAAATTGGTGTTGTTACAGCCTTAAAACATAGGATTGAATTTATATCGGATAATCCTGTTAGTGACAAAAATATTATTAAAAAACAGTTGGTTGATTCAGGCTATTCCCCAAAGGTTGTAAATAACATTCTAGATGAAAATTTTGTTAAAAATTATTAGTGATGTTAAAGAAAATAGAAATGTCCTGGTTTAACCATATTTCAAAGGTACCAGTGAAAAAGTGTCGCGTCTGTTAAAAAAGAATGGTATCACTTCAGTTAATAAGGGTTTTATGAATTTAAAAAGAATATTTAATCCACATGGTTAAAAAAATTGTCAAAAAAACAATTTTGATGTTCTTGATATGAATGCCGCGGTGTATAATGTTTCTTGCAAGTGTGGGGTTGAATATATTAGTGAAACAAAGCGTCCTCTGAACAAGCATTTTTATGGCCATAAGGTGACAAGGAAAATGGTCCTGTGGTTCATGTTTGGAAATCAAATAATGATTGTGTGGTAAATTTTGATGACCCCACTGTTTTGTATAAAGAAGGCAATATTTTTAAACGTAGGCTTGTTGAAGTTGTATATATTAATAATAATAAAAAAGAATTAATGAATTTGAATAAGGGGTTTGAAGATGCAAAATGTTGAGGGGTTATAGATAAGAAATATCAATTTAAAAATAAAAAAGTGAAAATACATGGCTTTTGATATTTTTTTTCTTTGATGTATTTACATTTTCAATCTTGTGGCTCTTACCTCATTTACTCTGACGAAGGCCTACGGGCTGAAAGCTCAGTTATTAGGTCCCTTTACAACCAAATTAAAATTGTTAAACAAAATCCATGCGTGTCTCTTCATTTTATAAAAGAATTATTTAAATTTAAACTAGGTACATGGGAAAACCAAGTATTTTTTTTTAAATTATGAGAAGTCAAAGTTATAAATTTAATTGTTTTAGATTTAAAACTTTTTAAAGGAAGTTTGATTAAATAATATTACAACTCGCTTCCTTAAGTCAAGATACACGACGACCAAAGTGATTAGATGATACTTTTGTTTAGTTATTAATTTTTGAGCATAAAGAATTTGACTTAAGAATTAAGACTTTTCAAAAGGGCAGAGAGTTTGAAAATCAGAGCTGTAGATTCTGTTGTATTTCAACTAACTTAGATATATTTACAAAATAAAATAACAGTAGTGTAGAGAGCTGTCAACATGCGATCCATTAAGGGCTTGCTTCTACCCTCCTACCTGACCACTAGTAATACAGCATTAAGGTCACAAAGTATTAGCTCATCACTTGATAACCATTATTACTTAGATATTTTCCAATTGTACTAAACCCATTTTTAATTATCTGTTGTTTAGCCCTTTTGTTTTTACGAAGCACTCGCTCTCGTGATTAATTACTCATCATTAACCTATTAGAAACTAGTTTTACTTACATCAGTTATGACTTACAATTTTGAATATAAATCTGTAATGCCCAAGGTAGAAAAATTAGTTCCTTACAAATCCCCTCAATACCAGGTATATCTCATTAGCCATAATAACTACTTAAATAAAATAAAAATTTGCATAAAATTTTCTCATTCAAATTACATATTAGATAGAATTATACTCGTATTTTAGATCTTCCACTTCATAAACAAATCATTATCTTTACTAAAAATGGTAGTATTATATTTATCAATAGGATTAAACAAATTTTGATTTCTGGTTAAGCGTGTATAGTACAGTTTAAGGTGATCAATTATAGTCTACTTTTTGATTTAAAATAAGAGCTGATCAGTTACTGAATCTAATTTACTTATATGTATATATATATATAAACACGTATTTATACATGCATATATATGGGTGTTTAAACATACACATATATATACATATATTAATAATAATAATAATAATAATAATAATAAAAAGCTTTATTCGGATATTCCCATTCAGTTAAAACTGTTTTACAAAGGAGTCCTAAATTAAATTAAAATAAATACTAAAATAAATAAATAATAAAATAATTATTGTCAACAAATTCAAGAGTCAATTAGAGATACTGTCTCTTTACATTTAGTTTTAAATGAAGAGAGCGACAAATTCATTGTCATCTCATTATCTAAGCTATTCCATAATTTTACACATATTACTTTTAAATTCTGCTCACTAAATATATTTTGTTTATAAGCGACCGAAAAAACAAAATATATTATTATTTATGATTATGCATATATATGTACGTATCAACGCGTACATATATGTACGTATCAACGCGTATATATATGTACGTATCAACGCGTATATATATGTACATATCAACGCGTATATATATGTACGTATCAACGCATATATATATGTACGTATCAACGCGTATATATATATATATATGTACGTATCAACGCGTATATATATATGTACGTATCAACGCGTATATATATTTGCACGTATCAACGCGTACATATATGTACATATCAACGCGTACATATATGTACATATCAACGCGTACATATATGTACATATCAACGCGTACATATATGTACGTATCAACGCGTACATATATGTACGTATCAACGCGTATATATATGTACGTATCAACGCGTATATATATGTACGTATCAACGCGTATATATATATGTACGTATCAACGCGTATATATATATGTACGTATCAACACGTATATATATATGTAAGTATCAACGCGTATATATATATATATGTACGTATCAACGCGTATATATATATGTACGTATCAACGCGTATATATATAAGTATCAACGCCACACTCGATATAAGGTTGGGGTAACGTGGCCCAGGAGGCTTAAGGTGTGACTACACAATGTTAAAAGAACCAAGTCTAAGCTTCACCGTAAGCCTAGACTAGAATGTATAGGTAATAAGGAACGGACTCACAGCTGGTATGACAAACGTGGCGTCCCTTGGTGCTGGGCATGAACCGGTAGACATGTCGGGCAGGGTGCAAAACAAGAGCTTCTATACCGGGCGACTTCAGGATTGGGAATGAGTATATGTCTCGGTAAAGCAGCCGACGGTAGCTTAGTTGTAACAGGGCTACCAGCTCATCCCGGACTACCTTAAAAGGGTGCCTGACATGGCTACATACCCCCCCATTCCAAAAGACGCCACTTTATTGAACAAAAAAAAAATAAAGGCCTGATAAGTTGACAGCAAATACCGACAAAAAAGAAAAAATGATCCGGATGAAACACTCAAAAAGAAAACACAACGCGAACCGGCATAGCACGCACCACGGACGAAATAAAGAAACATAGCCCGAATGCTAAAAACGAGCACGGCCACGATAAACACGCGACGTGTTACCGTAATAAGAGCAATGTTTGGGTACCCGGGGCCGAGAAATGGCTTTACGCGGACGAGGAAAGTTGACTTGACGGTGAAAACGCCTGGGCGGCGAATGGGAACGAGGATCAGTGTAAGAAGATACAACGGAGACGGCTGTATCGTGGTCGGTGTGATCAGGATGTAAGAGTAGCACATCATCATCAATGGAGAGAGCATTCGCTGCGCTGGCGGGCGAAAAAGGCGCCACACCCGGGGAAACCGAGTGGGCATACGAGGACGACGACTGGACCACAGGAACAGCGGGCGACGCAGTAGGCGAAATCATGGCGGCGTGCATGTAGTCACGGCGTGATTGAACAGTCATCTCATCCAAATGGGGCACCGGAGCGTCGGTAGACGGATTAGTATGACCACCCGCGGATTTCCTTGAGGGCTTAGGCCGGCGAGGGCAATGGTAAACTTTGTGGTTGCCACGACAGAAATAGCAACGGATACGGGCTGGAGCCGGAATAAATTGAAACGGCGTTGGCGTCGGCGACACATGGTCTAAAGGCTCAAGCCGAAAGACACCAGACCGGAAGTCCATAAGCAGGCCCATCCTGGCAAGAGTACCAAGATCGAAAACTACCTTCGGCTGCGACAAGTTCTCCTCTTGGACAAACAGAAACGGCAACACGCATTCAGCACGAGGCCAAAACACCTTGATATCCAATAAAACCCCTACAAAACGGGTTTTAGCACGGTCACTATAGTAGGCCAACTCAGCATTACTGAGCAGCTTATAACGAACGCCCAAGGACACCACACCAGCGAAAGAGATCCAAGGAACGGAGGAAAAAGCGAGATCCACCGGCATTTCAATTTTGTTGTCAGTTAATCGTGTGCGCAAATAGCTCAAACCAGGACCGGAGGGAAAGGCATCCTGAGGAAAAAGAAAACAATTAAAAGTGATTTTACAAAAAACGATCAGGTTCACCAGCCCGTCTGACGAACTCCTGAGGCTCCCTAAAAATGGGTTTCCTGGAGAAACAAAAATTGTGTGTGGCTAAGCCATGGGTAGGGAGACCCAAGTCCGCCATTATCTGCAATTCCCGTGAGACATCGTTAACTGACCGAAGTTTTACGACGTTACCCTGGTTATTAGTTCTGGGAGAAAAATAGTAAATGTCCAGCGCTACTCCAGCACTAGATGGCCTAGACCGGTGTACTACCGCACGATACCACCCGTTTAAAAAAGGAGCAATCAGCGGATCCACGGCGCCAAGGCCTCCCTGGGGAGCAGCCAGACCATTTCCGTCCTTATGCATCTCCGCGATCCCTACCGCACCACCAGCAGGGTCCGAGGCAGCACCATGGCAGTCGACACTCTCGTTACCGTCATCCTCATCAGGATCACCGAACAACTCACCCAGGGCCTCCAAACCCACAGGTGGATGCAAAATAGTATCATCAGCGGCAACGCTAGCTCCATCGCCGCTCGAGTCCGCCGGAAAAAGGGGCAAATCGGGCTCCCCCGAGTAATACTGTTTCAATAAGCTGACGTGCCACGGGCCTACGTTAAGCCCAGTTCGCAAGTCTATCAATGTGACAGATACTGAATTTGCCACTTTATCAACGCGATACGGACCGTCCCACCTAGCGGCTAGCTTAGCCATATACCCAAGAGCCGCGTTAGACTGAGGGTGAGTACGCTTCCATACTAAAGAACCCACATCCGGAGCCCAGTCCAACCTAGTCTTATCATAGTATTTCTTTTGCTTTTGTTTGGCTAACCGGACCACTTCTCTGATAGAAACTAAACGCTCCTCTAAAGGCTCCAGCACACTGGCAGAAAAATCGGCTGCATTAGCGTCAATATCAAGATCTGGATCGACGTCCTCGGGTTCCAACCAAGGGAGTCTGGCTTCCCTACCCTGGGTTACCCAAAAAGGGGATTGTTTAGTCACTTCATGTTTAGCAGAATTATAGGCTAACTGCAACAAGGGAAGGCACTCATCCCACTCCCTGTGCCGATTTCCTACAAAGACGCTGATCATATCGCCAATTACCCGATTCACCCTCTCCGTTTGGTTGGTCTGTGGGTGATATGGCGAAGCATACGTGCAGACTATCCGCAGTTGCGCGCAAGTGTCCCTCCAAACGTGCGCGATGAACTGGGGGCCATTATCGCTGAGCAGGCGCCTAGGACTACCCCACTGCCGAATCACCCGCTCGACCAACGCCTCGGAAACAGTCATCGCATTAGCCACCCTTAAGGGTACAAATTCAACCCATTTCGAACAGTAGTCCGTAAAAACAAGTAAAAATCGGTTTCTTCTCCGACTCATGGGTAAAGGGCCCATTAGATCCACGCCTACCATAGACCAAGGAGCAACTACCAAATTAGAAACCATCTGGCCCGGAGACCGAAAATTTCGACACTTTCTCTGCTGGCAAGCAATACAGGACTTGACATAAAGGGCAACGCTGTTTCTCAACCCAGGCCACCAAAAAGTGCTAATAATACGCTCAACGGTTTTGTCAACACCGAGATGCCCGGCTAGGGGATGATCATGAACCTGACGTAACACAACCTTCTGCATACGTGATGGAACAACTATCCTATGGCCACCCCGCGACACCTTGCGGCGCAGAACCCGATCAATAACGATATAGTATCGAGCCGCCTTACTAACACAGGGGTCAACCCTGGACACTACAATATCATAGAGTCGCTTGATCTCAGCATCAGCTGCCTGTGCCCTCCGGAAGTCAACCATCGTTAGGGTTGGGATTAAAGCACTCCCCGACCCATCAACAACTGGCGCCGGATTCCGAGCGTCGGTCACCATACCCAACATGCCAGGTTCGCTTATCAAAGATTCAGTTGATGGTAACACCTCCCCGACCAGGCCCGAGTCACACGGCTCATGAACCCTGGACAGAGCATCTGCCACTACATTCAGTTTACCCGGTCTATACTTAACAGACATATCAAACTCCTGTAAAAAAAGTGCCCACCGTGCCAGACGACCCTGTGGATTTTTAAGATTCAACAGCCACTGAAGTGACGAATGATCAGTAATCACCTCGAAACGGGACCCTTCCAGAAAATGACGAAATTGTTTTACAGCCCAAACTATTGCGAGACATTCTTTCTCCGTAGTGGAATAATTACGCTCAGCCGCTTGCAATATGCGGCTTATATGGCCAATAGGTACCTCTAAGCCGTCCTGTAACTGCAACAATGATGCACCTAACCCCACCTCTGACGCGTCGGTCACCAAAATAAAAGGACAGTTATCTCTAGTCGTGGCCAATGGAAGAGCGTTTAACATAGCCGATTTTAGATCATCATAAGCCTTATCATGTTGTGCAGACCATTCCCACTTCCTACTCTTTTTCTTAAGATCATATAACGGGCTCGCAATGAACGCATATTGCTCAATAAAACGCTGATGCCAACCCGCAAAACCCAAGAATCTTTCCAACTGCTTGACGTTCCTGGGCTTTGGATAGCTTCGTACGCCCTGCAATTTGCCCGGATCAATACGCACTCCGTCTTTGTCAATAACATGACCCAAGACTTTGGCTTCCGACTGAGCAAACACACACTTCTCTAAACGCAAAGTTAGCCCAGCGTCAAGAAGGCATTGTAACACGTATTCTAAAGCGACCAAGTGTTCTTCCCATGTCGCATGACCCAAAATAATGTCGTCAAAATACAATACCACACCGAAGCGGCGCCTATCCTTCAACACCTGTTGCATCATCCTATTAAAGGTTGACCCACTATTAATATGACCGAAAGGCATCCTTAAAAATTCAAAGTTACCAGCATGGGTGGTGAAACCGGTTTTTTCGATACTGTCAGGATGCATGGCCACCTGCCAATATCCCGACCTAAGATCTAAGTGCGACACAAAGCGCGGCTGGCCTAAAACATCTATCAGCTCGTCTATTCGCGCCACCGGATAAGGATCCTTAACAGTTACGCGGTTTGACTTCCGAAAATCGACGCATAACCTGGTGGACACGTCAACTGGTTTCTGACCTACACACTCAAACGGAGCATCCTTCTTGGGGACGACCACCACCGGGGACATCCAGGGGCTGTGCGAATGTCTAATAACATTATGGGCTAACATCTCCTCTAAATGCTTCTCAATTAACACCTGTTTCTGTCTTGACACCCTATAGGGTCTTTGCGCAATAGGTGGGGATGACCCAGTATTAATATGATAACGAACATCTTTGGCTAAACCAATTTTGGGGGCAAATACCTCTGGAAACTTACTCAATAAGCCACATAACGCCACTCCCATCTCGGCCGGGACATTAGTTCTTCCCATTACCCGATCAATAGACGTCTTAAATTCCTCAGACACCCCCTCAACATCCCCATCCGATAAGAAAAAGAAACTGATAGGTCTAGATTTTCCCAACGACACAGTGCCTCTCTCATAATCGAGCTTACCATGATGCAAAACTAAGAAATCCCTACCAAGAACAGCGTCGAGGGGAAGATCAGCCATTAGACGAAACGTATGAGTAAAAGGTCTATCCTTAATATAAATTGTTAATTTCTGTTCATCCAAAATAGGCGACTGCTGGCCATTAGCCAACATAACCATGTCACACACGTCACGCGGCGACCAATTAGGAAACAACAGAGACCATACGGCCTCAGACAGAAAAGAGAAATCAGCGCCCGTATCAACTAGACATTCGACCTTAATTTTGTTTGGTAAAACGGCATTAATTCTCGCCATGCGCTGAGAAAAACTATAAATAGCGTTAATCGCACTAACCGCTGTCGGAGACAAGCCACCATCGCCTGTCCCCGACCCTACAAGTTTTTTGGAGCCTGAGCGCTAATAACCTCCTTAGGTCTGGTCTCATTATGATCACTACCAAACGATCTCGGCACCCTCGGCTTTCGACACTCATTTGCCATGTGACCATCTTCCCCACAGTTAAAACAACGGATTTGGTAACCGCGACCCACACTGGGTCTCTGGGGCTGATAACCAACCTGACCACGGTCATTATATACCCTTTGATCTTGAGGAACCGGGGAGGGAATGGGCTTATTATTACTCAACATATAGGAATCAACTTCTCTTTTCCGTGCTAGAATACGCTTAGCAATCGGTATCTCACGCTCTAAATCATGTACCGA
Organism: Leiobunum rupestre; assembly: GCF_980474605.1. Lineage (NCBI taxonomy): Eukaryota > Metazoa > Arthropoda > Arachnida > Opiliones > Sclerosomatidae > Leiobunum > Leiobunum rupestre. Next base: position 851,700 of record NC_143389.1, read on the forward strand.
GTGACAGACACTGAGGTTCAAACAAGAGGCTAGTTCAGCACTAAGCCCATCGTAAACGCGGTCCAATAGATCTAATGAGTCCCAAGGGGTGGTCAATTGATTGTTTAGGGCTAACATCTGGGCAACATAACTTTCGGGATCTTCATTCGGCTGCTGCCTTCGTTGAGCTAATCGCCTTTTTAACTCCCTTTCATACTCCCGAGAGAAATATTTTTCCAAGAACAACGCGTGAAATCTATCATAACAAGTAAATCTAGATTCATTGTTATTGAACCATAACTCCGCCTGATCAGTAAGGGTCAAAGGAATTGACTTAACGAGTAGCTCATCCATGGTGAGGTCATATGACCGAGCAAAACGCTTTAGACGTTGTAAGTGCAACTTAGGGTCGTCATCAGCCTTCCCTGAAAACCAGAAATTGGGCACAGGCGGACGCTTATTAGGCCTACGGCCGGCTACCATCTCGGTCAATAGCTCTACGACCTTCCCCATATCAGCACCCTCTGACACACTTTGCTCCCCTTCCTGACTCATTTCACTGTTTGATATTCCACACAATTTATAAAAGGCAGTATTAAATTTGCTAATTCTCAAATCGGTAGAATCGACTGAAGAAACGTCAAATGCGTCAGCCCGAACCAAACCAATGCCAACAGGCTTATTTTCCATAAATCGACAAAAAAAAGTAAATAATTTAATATAAAAAATTAATCCCAACACAACTAAAAGAACAAAATTAAATAAAATATATTAAAAAATAACTGCAACGCAATTACGGAGAATTACCAACTCAACTAACCCTAAAACAGTAAGGAAGGGGGCTTCACCGCGAAACTACCGAGGCCGCAAAAACAATATGGCGACCGACCAAACAAGAGACAAAAACTACCGCACAACGGCGAAAATGCATAAATATGGACGAAAACTACCAAACATGAGGTCCACCAGACTGCATATCACACAATAATAATAATAAAATAACCGTTTACCGTTGCCACCAATTATGTAGCCACACTCGATATAAGGTTGGGGTAACGTGGCCCAGGAGGCTTAAGGTGTGACTACACAATGTTAAAAGAACCAAGTCTAAGCTTCACCGTAAGCCTAGACTAGAATGTATAGGTAATAAGGAACGGACTCACAGCTGGTATGACAAACGTGGCGTCCCTTGGTGCTGGGCATGAACCGGTAGACATGTCGGGCAGGGTGCAAAACAAGAGCTTCTATACCGGGCGACTTCAGGATTGGGAATGAGTATATGTCTCGGTAAAGCAGCCGACGGTAGCTTAGTTGTAACAGGGCTACCAGCTCATCCCGGACTACCTTAAAAGGGTGCCTGACATGGCTACAGTATATATATGTACGTATCAACGCGTATATATATGTACGTATCAACGCGTATATATATGTACGTATCAACGCATATACATATGTACGTATCAACGCGTATAATATATATATGTACGTATCAACGCGTATATATATATGTACGTATCAACGCGTATATATATTTGCACGTATCAACGCGTACATATATGTACATATCAACGCGTACATATATGTACATATCAACGCGTACATATATGTACATATCAACGCGTACATATATGTACGTATCAACGCGTACATATATGTACGTATCAACGCGTATATATATGTACGTATCAACGCGTATATATATGTACGTATCAACGCGTATATATATATATGTACGTATCAACACGTATATATATATGTAAGTATCAACGCGTATATATATATATGTACGTATCAACGCGTATATATATATGTACGTATCAACGCGTATATATATATAAGTATCAACGCGTATATATATGTACGTATCAACGCGTATATATATGTACGTATCAACGCTTATATATATGTACGTATCAACGCGTATATATATGTACGTATCAACACACATATATATATATATATATATGTGTACGTATCAACACATATATATATATATGTACGTATCAACACATATATATATATATGTACGTATCAACACATATATATATATATGTACGCATCAACACATATATATATATATGTACGCATCAACATATATATATATATATATATGTACGCATCAACATATATATATATATATGTACGCATCAACATATATATATATATGTACGCATCAACACACATATATATATATGTACGCATCAACACATATATATATATATGTACGCATCAACACACATATATATGTACGCATCAACACATATATATGTACGCATCAACACACATATATGTACGCATCAACACACATATATGTACGCATCAACACACATATGTACGCATCAACACATATATGTACGCATCAACACACATATATGTACGCATCAACACACATATATGTATGTATCAACACACATAAGTGTGTATCAACACACACATAAGTGTGTATCAACACACACATAAGTGTGTATCAACACACATATAAGTGTGTATCAACACATATATAAGTGTGTATCAACACATATATAAGTGTGTATCAACACATATATAAGTGTGTATCAACACATATATATATGTACGTATCAACGCGTATATATATATGTACGTATCAACGCGTATATATATATAAGTATCAACGCGTATATATATGTACGTATCAACGCGTATATATATGTACGTATCAACGCTTATATATATGTACGTATCAACGCGTATATATATGTACGTATCAACACACATATATATATATATGTACGTATCAACACATATATATATATATGTACGCATCAACACATATATATATATATGTACGCATCAACATATATATATATATATATATGTACGCATCAACATATATATATATATGTACGCATCAACATATATATATATATATATGTACGCATCAACACACATATATATATATGTACGCATCAACACATATATATATACGTACGCATCAACACACATATATATGTACGCATCAACACATATATATGTACGCATCAACACACATATATGTACGCATCAACACACATATATGTACGCATCAACACACATATGTACGCATCAACACACATATATGTACGCATCAACACACATATATGTATGTATCAACACACATAAGTGTGTATCAACACACACATAAGTGTGTATCAACACACACATAAGTGTGTATCAACACACACATAAGTGTGTATCAACACACATATAAGTGTGTATCAACACATATATAAGTGTGTATCAACACATATATAAGTGTGTATCAACACATATATAAGTGTGTATCAACACATATATAAGTGTGTATCAACACATATATAAGTATGTATCAACACACATATATGTATGTATCAACACACATATATGTATGTATCAACACACATATATGTATGTATCAACACACATATAAGTGTGTATCAACACACATATAAGTGTGTATCAACACATATATAAGTGTGTATCAACACATATATAAGTGTGTATCAACATATATAAGTGTGTATCAACACATATATAAGTGTGTATCAACACATATATATGTATGTATCAACACATATATATGTATGTATCAACACATATATATGTATGTATCAACACATATATATGTATGTATCAACACATATATATGTATGTATCAAAACATATATATGTATGTATCAACACACATATATGTATGTATCAACACACATATATGTATGTATCAACACACATATATGTATGTATCAACACACATATATGTATGTATCAACACACATATATGTATGTATCAACACACATATATGTATGTATCAACACACATATATGTATGTATCAACACACATATATGTATGTATCAACACACATATATGTATGTATCAACACACATATATGTATGTATCAACACACATATATGTATGTATCAACACACATATATGTATGTATCAACACACATATATGTATGTATCAACACACATATATGTATGTATCAACACACATATATGTATGTATCAACACACATATGTATGTATCAACACACATATATGTATGTATCAACACACATATATGTATGTATCAACACACATATATGTATGTATCAACACACATATATGTATGTATCAACACACATATATGTATGTATCAACACACATATATGTATGTATCAACACACATATATGTATGTATCAACACACATATATGTATGTATCAACACACATATATGTATGTATCAACACACATATATGTATGTATCAACACACATATATGTATGTATCAACACACATATATGTATGTATCAACACACATATATGTATGTATCAACACACATATATGTATGTATCAACACACATATATGTATGTATCAACACATATATGTATGTATCAACACACATATGTATGTATCAACACACATATGTATGTATCAACACACATATGTATGTATCAACACATACGTGTGTGTCAACACATACGTGTGTGTCAACACATACGTGTGTGTTAACACACATATGTATGTATCGACACATATATGTATGTATCAACACACATGTATGTATCAACACACATACATGTATGTATCAACACATATTTATGTATGTATCAACACACATTTATGTATGTATCAACACATATTTATGTATGTATCAACACATATTTATGTATGTATCAACACATATTTATGTATGTATCAACACATATTTATGTATGTATCAACACATATTTATGTATGTATCAACACATATTTATGTATATATCAACACATATTTATGTATGTATCAAAACAACTTCCGCGACAACCTTTTAAACTTCCGTGACAACTTTTTAAACTTCCGTGACAACTTTTTAAACTTCCGTGACAACTTTTTAAACTTCCGTGACAACTTTTTAAACTTCCGTGACAACTTTTTAAACTTCCGTGACAACTTTTTAAACTTCCGTGACAACTTTTTGAACTTTCGTGACAAATTTTTGAACTTTCGTGACAAATTTTTGAACTTTCAAGACAAATTTTTGAACTTTCAAGACAAATTTTTACAAGTTTATATATTTAAATATTTATTTTAAAACTTAGTATTTGCTTAGACCGGCCCCACAAATTGAAACCATTAACGTAAAATACAGTTGTAACTATACAAAAAGAGCTAGCCTTATGGCAAAGAGAACAAATAATATTATTTCTCAGATAGTTTTACATTACTATTATTATTTTAACTAATGGGTGCTCTTTCATTTTCAGCAATAAAATTTTTTTATTAAATAACCAAAAGTATTAAAAATATTCAATATTTCTTAGTTCGTCGCCGGTTCCACTCTACATAAAATTATCTGTTTTCACTTCATTGGTTAAACTACTGATTATTAAGCCTTGGTTTTCAAAAATTATATTGCGATATCATATTTCGTTTTCTAATTAAAGCCCTTCGATGGAAATAAAACGGCAAAAATGCAAGCATTCAAAAAAATAATTTAACTTACCTCATAGTGGTCAAAATAATCTGTATACGCGTAAATTCAAGCCATTACTGACACAATTAAAGCAAACCAAAGAATATTAAATATTCCAGTTGCATTGAAGAAGGCTACGAGACTTCTGTTTTAATACACTCTGTTGTCTTTGCAATATCATTTCTGCCTGGCAACGCTGCTCCCAGCAATAAGCCCCATTGAATTAATCGCGGATAAGGGGTCAATTTTTGGCACTTGGAATAGCTCGCGATCTAGTCGAAACGTGCGTAGCGCCATAAGCGTGCGCAGGCATTTAAAGCCGATCGGGCCAGCTTATTTTTTACGTCCTTTTAAGCTCTTGCGCCCTCTATCCTTTTTTCTGAAGATTTTTAAATACCACGGCGCTCCTGTGTAGTTCCTTTTACTCTCAATAGATGTGGCTAGAAATCAATGGCGCCGATCGCTTTTTTTTCCCAATGGGGGCCGAAGCTTATTAATAAACTTGGAATACGGCTGCTGGCAACACTTTTTTGCTACGGATGCTTAAAAGTAAACGGCCTTTAACATCGGCGGTTTTACTAATGGGGCCTTTGCCCCCATTGATTTTTCCCAATGGGGGCTTCGGCCCCGCCGCCCCCATGGGATCGGCGCCACTGCTAGAAATTGGTATAAATATAAATAAATACCACGGCGCTCCTGTGTAGTTCCTTTCTTCCTCAATAGATGTGGCACGAAACAATAGTACTTTTTATTTTAAAATAGACTAAACACCAATATAGTTTACAAAATTACATTGCCGCATTTTGCTTAACAAAAACGTGTTCTACTTTTTAAAATTTGATTTTCATAATCCAATAATATCACATTTTTCTATATTAAAAAAAATCCGTCAAACCTTTTACTTTATCCTTTTTAATCCAGGTATCTAGTTTCGTGCTTGATTTATTACTAGCTTTCTACCTATAGCCTTTTTAGACGTTCCTTTTTAAAATCGTTGCCCGATTAAGGTTTTCGATTTAACATATTTATTTCTACGCGTTGGTTCGCGAAGCAATGCGAAGACGGTAGGGCCAAGAATAATATAGATAAAATATATATTATCTTTGGTTCGGCGAGCAGTTACGGCTTGAGTTTCGGCGGGGAAAGCACTCGCTTGCACCTTTTTCTGATAAAGCAGGATACACGAAGAAGAAAAAGTGATTAAACGACACTGCAGCAATGGTATAAATCCCATTGGACTACAGTCAGGGACGTCATTTCTGGATTTTTCAGGAGGGTTCAGAACTTGATATAATTACAATTTGCAAGAAATTACGTTTTTTATTTTCTTAAAAAAACTCGGGAAACTCCCCGACAGTGTTACACTACTTCGGCTACATTTTGCAGCAATACGGACAACCGAAAATGCCGCAGTCTTGGTTACAGTTTCCTTATACTGCTCGATCCTAATTAAAGCGGTACAATTCGTCGAAAACTTCCCAGTTAAAAATCTAAAAAAACGAAATCAACGGCTTGTTTACTCACTGAAGCTTAAAGCAAATGTCGGCTCTATCATTGCCACGTGTATTATGAAAATGCCCCTGTTATTAGAGATGGTCATAAATCTATCCGAATCTTCGAAAAAAATTACATTCGTGGAGAGCGTGGAGCCATCTATTCTTGCAAACGGAAGCTAAAATTCCAAATAGCGAAACAATAACGTTATCAGAGTCATTATAGAGTATTATATTTAGACAAATTTTAATCTTCTTAGTGAAGTTTACCTAAATTATATATCCCATATAAATTATATTGTAAACAATTACCATAATTGAAATTGTTGACAAATTTACAAACGAGCCAATCAACGCGAAGCATACTTTTATGTCCCGCCTTTTGGGTCAAAATGTAGCTTAAGCATCTTGTTTTGATTTCGACACCAGCGACATCTGTTGAAAAAAGAGCTACTTCACCCAGAGCCGACCCTTGCTTTAAATATTTTAGTCATCGCGAATTCTACGGCTTCCTGCCGGCGTCGTTTTATCTACACTACACCGACTACAACCAGCAGCCCAGCGATAGTACACCGACTACAACCAATAGCCTTGGGTATAATTGTTCATGGAATATACTACTGAAAATACCGCTGTTTTGGTTATAGTTTCCTCTTACAGCTCAATCCTACTAAAAACGCAACAACACGTCCAAAACTTTCCAGTTTAAAATGTAAAAAAAAATCGATGTTTAGACCATCGCGTGTTAAGTCACTGAATCTGCATAGCGTAAATGGATATCGCCAACTACTTAAGAATGAAATAAATAATAGCATTCAAGCGAAGACAATGTGTATATGAAATTAAACAGGACCTTTCTAACGTAGTTATATGCAATTTTTCTGACCTTTTTGGCTCACAAAAATGCCGGGGGACATGCCCCTGCCTCACTCTAATGACGTCCCTGACTACAGTCCATGCTTAATAAGCCGTCGTCATGTAATTCGCTGTAGCAAATATAGTTACAACGTTGTACAACGAATACTACTTGTTTGTTAAGGTTCGTGTGAACTACATTTAGTAAACTAGCATTGAAACGGTTAAACCGTTTTAGCAGCTAGTTTAATATGTACTATCGAATCGCTACAGAGTCCCATAAAACGTATCATAGCTCCAAACGACTAATTTCACGACAACGTCCGTCAGTCGCCATTTTCACAAACAGTTTATTAAAATATAAAATACGTGTCCGAATCTAGAATATCACCAAATAACAATTATTTTTTTAGCATGTCACCGATAACTATACTTTTAACATTCTTATCTTTTAATCGATTTACTCTTGTTCTAGTTTAGAATCTTATTTTGGTGGATTTTAGGAACTTTTGGGCACCTACAATGTTAAGGCTTGCGCCCTTTTTTCCCAGATTTTTTGTGCCCTTTCAGTTTTCAGGTCGGGCCATGGCCCACCCTGGCCCTATCGTGCGCACGCCTATAAGTAGCGCGCAAATTAAATATTTCAAACTGAACAAGGCTTAGCCAGTTTTCCATAATTTAGACACTGTTAGAAGACCAATGTTAGAACTAAAAGTGGGGGTAGAAATTACCTTAACAAACAATTTGGGACAGAGGAATCAATGACAAGGTAAGAATACTTAATTAACGTGAAAGATTTGTTGTTTACAATTGGTTTCATTTTTCCAGGATAAACTATACCAAGTAAACTAACATACTTCCAACGGTCTTACCCACAAGGAATCTCCACCGTCAATAACATTCCCAGCAAACACTAATCGTCCCTGCGACGTCCCAGCATGGTCCATAGAGCCCAGCTTGGTCCCGTCCAAAATTCGTCCTACGGGACGAATAACTGACGTCCCATTTTAGTCCTCGTAGTAACAATTTCGCAACATCCGATATTCAGCCCAATCGACGTCGCATGGATCTCCACTATTCCTCCGAAATGTTTCGTCCATCAATGCTATAAATGCGTTTATCAGCAATTAATTTTAATTTGTTTCACCTGTATTTGTATTTGAGCTGATAATGATTAATGAACCACAAAATATTAATTTTATTTAGAATATTATTATTTAAATTTACGAGTTTATTTAACGTGAATTAATGAAATTACGTGTAAAATCAAAATTACTAAATTATTTAATTAATTTTATCTGTTCTTAATTTTTATATTTTTTTAATATTATTATTTTCTTAATTTTTATTTCCATTATTTTCATTTGATGAATTATTTCTACAATCACAGCCAATTACTGCGAAAAAGCCTTTTAAAATATCTGGTAGCCCAGTTTGTAGTTTCTTTTGTACGACGCCATTACTCGATAGTTTGGAATCGGTCACCATAAAGTCCATAATGCGTTCTACACAAACGTTAAAGATTATAACATAGTAATCTCTAGTATTGCTGATAATATATCATAAGAGTAAGTATTTTATTAAAAAACTGTTTGATTTTTTAATGATTTTAACTCGATTTTTTTAATGTGTCTTTTACAGAGGTAGGAAGAAAATATGTTTGATCAAAGTCTATTTTGACTCTTCACCTTTATGGAGTATTCATCTTCACTCTCACTGAACGGTGGACTTATAGCTCAAATATGTTCCGTGAATAGTTTAGTGAATTTGTATTTCCAAAAGTAAAATTTGCAGTGTATTCTCCGAAAGTTAAGGAAGGTTCGCTGTTTTTAAAGTTCATTTTGGACCTGTACATGTTTCAATTTAACTTTTTAAGTTTATTATTCATTACTCTCACTGAACGGTTCGTCTAAAGCTTTATTTCATACTGTTATATTTTATATATTGAATTTGGAATTCCAAAAGTAAGATTTGCGTTGAATTCTCCGAATGTTAGGGAAGGTTCGCTGTTTTTAAAGTTGATTTTGGACCTGTACGTGTTTCAATTTAACTTTTTAAGTTTATTATTCATTACTCTCACTGAACGGTTCGACTAAAGCTTTATTTCATACTGTGATATTTTATATATTGAATTTGGAATTCCGAAAGTAGGATTTGCGTTGAGTTCTCCAAATGTTAGGGAAGGTTCGCTGTTTTTAAAGTTCATTTTGGACCTGTACATGTTTCAATTTAACTTTTTAAGTTTATTATTCATTACTCTCACTGAACGGTTCGCCTAAAGCTTTATTTCATACTGTTATATTTTATATATTGAATTTGGAATTCCAAAAGTAAGATTTGCGTTGAATTCTCCGAATGTTTGGGAAGGTTCGCTGTTTTTAAGTTCATTTTAGACCTGTACATGTTTCAATTTAACTTTTTAATTTTATTATTCATTACTCTCACTGAACGGTTCGCCTAAAGCTTTATTTCATACTGTGATATTTTAAATAGTTAAATTGTAATTCCAAAAGTAAGATTTGGATAGATATCAAAATTAAGCTTCGAGAAACAGCAATTTCTAGAGTACATTTTCATCCCATAGTCTCTATTTTTTTTAAAGAATAGTATTAAATGGCTTAGTTTTATTTTGCTTCTGATTTAAAAATTAATTTTATTGTTTTTTGAATTTGTATAAGGATGGTTATTTAATTTTTTAATAGTTTAGTTCCAAATTTATTTTATCTAAAATTTAAATAACTATATAAGTTTTGTAATTTATATGTTAACTGCTAATACTTGCAGAGTTCCGTGTTATTACAATCAAATTGTACACTTTTTGCTGGATTTTTTCCATTATCTTGTATTTTAATGTTTCGAATAAAATTTTAATATCAAGTTTGGCTTTTTAAATTATTTGTTCAGAATACGATATCCAATGAACGTCCTAGTTCCATCCCTATTGAGCCATGATTGAACCAAATTAAAGGCCTAAAGACATCTCTAGGTTTTATAGAAAGACATCCAGGGGACGACCGCCGTAATCGCCGTTGGACGTCCGAAAACTCGTCCCCGGGACGTACTACGGCTATAGACAAACCGGACATTTGGACGTCCTTTAACGTCCAACGGACGTCAACCCCGGATTTTGGGATGTCCTACGGACGAAGGCAAGATCCGAGTGTGACGTCTATCGGATGTCCAAAGGACGTTGTTGTGTTTGCTAGGTTGGTAAGCCAAAAGAGCAACGGTAAATGATAGGTCTGATATATACATATTTTTCTATTTATCCAGTGTAAACCATGCCAAGTTAACGAATCAATTTACAACGATCGTACAAACAGGGAATCTCCACCGTTAATAACATTGTTAAGCCAAAGGAGCAATATTGAATTAGAGGTCTGATACTTACATATTTTTCCTGGATAAACTGGTCCAAATTACCGAATCAAGTGCCTCGATTATGACAGCTTGGATAATTTTGAGCAGCTGAAACAAACATTCTTGACGCATCAAGAGGAAAAAAACTACCTGTTCTTGGTCTCTAACCATTGAAAAGAATAAAATAATTCTGTCTAAAAGACAATAACCGCAAATTTGGAAACTTCACATTTAATGACGTTCAGAGTAAAAATCTTTCATAAAGTAATCCATAAAATATATCCCCTACTCCCAGAGTCAGGGTTAAATTAATTGCTTGATCAATTATATGTTACCAATGTTTTAATCTATTCCACGCTGCTTGGTTCAGGGTGACTCCATTATTTGTTGAGTAAAAGAGGCGATACAAATGATTTTTACATCTTGCGTAAGCTAGCACGTCGGCAAGCTTTTGTTTTTGACCCTTGAAACAGTCATTTTAATCTTTAATCCTTCAAAAGGAAGCCAGGTGTGAAAACTCGTGACATCATCTTGAAAGAAGTCCGGTATATCCTTTTCGAATGTAAAAAGGGATTGCCAGACTTCTAAACTTAGTTCAAATTCGGCGCAAGCGTCTAGTCGATATATTTTAATAGATGGGTTAACGTATCCTATCACCTTTACTTCCTGCTTAAGCGATTTTCAAGGCAACCAAGCAATGTCTGTTCGTCCTTTTGGTTTTATTCCGTAATATATGTAACTTGCCGTTCTTGATTAATGACAAATCGGTTTTCGTATTCTCCAATAATAATTATGTTTTGAATATTAGATAAGGGGGGGGGATTTCATTACCATTCGTAAACTACCATTCCGTTGGATTTAAAGATTATTAGAATTTGCTGATGAGTCATGGTTTAGGTCAAACGCGAATAGCGTATTTCCGTTTATATAATATTCGTAATTAAAACAGTTATCAGAGTTATTTCCATTTAAATCCATTGTCGAGAATAAAGTGTAGAAAGATCTAGTGTATAGATTTTTACCAAAATCTGGAGTGAGAGCAGTTTCCGGAATATTTTGGTCGTCTAGAGATAAATGAAAATAGGATAAATTATTGTGTCGAAATGAAAAAGGATTCTCTTGGCGTGAGCCATTGTATGCGGAATTGTTCACCATACCTTTTATTACGCTATTCAGTATTTTAACTAAGAAAATATTTTATTTCACTAAATCACTCGCTCCAGCTGAAATTGTAAATGTTTAAACAGCAGATTGGGTGAGATCATACAAAGCTCTCGGTTTTTGAATATCGCATTATGTGCCAGCTGAAGATCGGGGTTCAGAAGAATATGTTTAACAGTAGGAATAGCGTCCTCAATAATTACCTTATACTTATTCTGCACCGCTTCTTGGGAAATAATTACTAACTCGTCGGAGTTTTTTATAAGTCAAATTCTTAAATTGACTATGTTTAGAAGAAATTGGTCTATTTTACAACAATCAACATGAAATCTACCTATAAATTCACACACTCTTTTTCCTGCAATATCTTTACTTCAATTTAAAATTCCATTGTTTTCTTTGGACTTATTTTTTTCATCAAAGGCCTGGGTAGGATCTAAAAAACTGTCTTCGTAATAGCCATCGGCTGTTTTGTATGATTTTTTGTGCCATTATCATAATTTAAAAGTTTTGCCAGGTATGCAAAGTATGGGTAGCAATTATTGCTTCTCTAAATTAAAGTTTTATTTATAAATACATCATTTTGGTTAAAAATAGAATAAAGCGGAAGATTACATGGGGAATCGTTTTTTTACGCCGCTAGAATATCAATTAAACTTCCATTTGCTCTTTTCTACTCGAATTCGAACTCTTAACATTAGGTTGAACAATTCAATGTAATAATCACCCCCTGGGATTTAAAAATCAATTTGAGTAGCATTTGTCAATAGCGCAATGGGAAAATAGTCTTCTAATTTATTCCCTTCAATATTTGCACTTAGCATAGGCTCGCTAAATAGCTCCAATTAAGAATTCATTGATTCAAATTACGTAATGTTTTTGTCGAGAAAACCGTTTTGGTTCTTTTTCGTTTCGCTCGTATACGGCGTAATTGAGATTTACGTTTCTTCACTCTACGAATGCCAGATTCCTTGTGTGAAGTTAGTAGAGTATCCCCGAGAATATTTAAAAGATTTGTTCCGGGAATTTTATTAAATGCATTGGTGGCGCGGTTTGCTTCATCAATCGCGCCAGATGACGAATGAATAGTAGCTGATTGGTAGGTTTGCTCTTGATTACGCTTTTCAGCTTGGCCCAAAGTGAGGATGTTATTATTATAATTATTATTGAGTGGGGTACAAGCCAAAAACTTCGACCTAAGGTCCATTGTGCATCCCCAAACTGGGTTACTTAAATAAGTCTTATTGCTTAAAATCTGTCTGGCCGTGATGTTAGAGACGTTTTTCGCAGGGTTGGCAAGAGCCAGCCAGACATTTAATACGCAGAAGGTGATATAAATCTAAGAAGAGTGAGTGCGATTTTCCAGCAACCTCACCCGGATAGAAGACCGTCCGTATCTTCAGTGAGGCGAGCTGTCAATGACTTTCTGCAGTATGGTAATATATAACCTAGATTTCGATGTGTTGGTCAGCGTAATTTCGACTTGGAGAACACCGTGTTGGCGTACCCCCCTATTCCGCCGTCCCTGATAGCATTAAAATAATTCTACTTAACCAAACTAGTCAAGCCATTACTACAAAATGTAAATTAATTATTTTTTCATTAATAATTTTTTATATAAGACAACTGTTTAAGCCCTCCTTAATAACGTTTAGGGGGAACTTGTATGAATGTAGCTCACTAGTTTATAAACAATTGAGTTCTTGCAGTCTCGGGTCTAAACCTGTTGTTGGCCAAACGCTAAACTTCCCTTAGTTACACACGATTTATTAAAATTCAAATTATCCAAACGTTTAACTGTAAAAAATATAGGCCAATCCGTAAATATACCATATTATTGGTCACAAAGTCTTAATTTTAAAAGACATAATTCGGAAAACAATTTGGCTATGAACAAAATAAATATGAATAAAGAAACCTCGCATATACATTATGAAAAATAAGCTAATTCGAGTTTTATAAAAATTAATAATATTTATACATGCTCTGCATCTGTTTAACGAAATATAGTAACATAACACCGCTAAGTATGACATTAGAAAAATATAGGAAACATTCACTAACTAGCGCCACAAATATGTAAATCCCATAGAAGGGACGAGCCAACGTTGGAAGTGTAAATTTGTGTTCCCCATCAAATACCTGAGATTCAATTCTCTTTTAAAGAGAATACCACTTCTTGTATTTCTGTCGCCCTCCAAGGGTTCCTTTGTTAATCGTTGCTTAGTCATTTACTAGAGAGGTAATGCGATAAATTAGGGAGTCTTCCATAAAGAACGCCTTGGATGTTATATTCCCATTAACTAATCATGTGTCGACTGTAAAGTACGTAAATTAAAAAATAAAAGTTGAGTATTTTTAAAGAGCTTAAATATATAATACAGAAACCTAATTTATTGGTGATAGAAGTTACGAAAATGATGAATACAAAGTTTATCTCATTTATTTCATGAAGTCTGTAAATACATAGAAGGACACAAAAATGGCTTTACAGGCAATAAAGATATTTCGCGAGGGAGGTGCCGGGCGGAAAAGTGTTCAACACCGACGCGGCATTAACCCTCTGTATTGCGATTTCTATAAAATAATAAATCAATAAAAAGTGATTTCCAGCATCGATATAAAATTAAAAGGGAATTAAATCTCAAGACGTTCTTTATGGACAATTCACTAACAAGCGCCACAAATATGGAAAGTCATAGAAGGGAATGGCCAACGTTGTTTGTGTTAGTGTTCCACATCATAAACCTCAGGCTCTATTCTCATATTAAGACTGCTTCAAAAAAATTGGTTGGTATGATTTTATTTTGTTATTTGTCTTAGCTCTGTACCTAAAACCTAAATTTTGGCTCATGGAGTCGTGTGGTCAGTGGCGTAGCAATGATAAGATGAGCCCATGGCAAATTTTTCTTTGCCCCCCCCCCCACCCACGAAATGACTTCTCGGGACCCTAGACATTATCCGCCTAGGCCACCGTATTGTGACTGCATTGCGTGTGGTTCCATTGAAATGTCAAAATCTCGAGTGCATTTCTACATTTTTACGAAAACCTTTTAAATTAATATAATCACATGCCTGACACTTTTGTCAAAGGCCAGTCTGTTCCAACAAATACGAGGTAACAGTGTGAAGTTCAAAAAATAAAATTAAAAAATATACGGTAATTTTGAATATTTTGTCGTTATTTGATGAAATAAATGAAGTGATAAGATTTAATTTTTACAATTTCCAAATTTGATGAATTGATTCTTTATAATATTTCATTTCATTTCGTTAAGTTAAAAATAAATTGATATTTTCTTCATGTTGTTATGATAATTTGGTTCAAAATGCTGCAGAAGGTTATTAAAAATGGTTAAAAAGGTACATTTAATTGAAACGAAAATATTTCTTCATTACCGGAGAGAATCTAACAGCCATGGACTAACCAAACAAAACAACGATTTTCAGAGCTAATTTTGCGGCTAACAATTGTTATATGTGTGCCCTAGCGGCGGTTCTCGGCACTACTGACAAACTGAGTCAAGGAGGATGAAATCATAGGTAGGGTTGGTGGTAGAGCAATGACAGTGACACTTTCTAAATATAAATCGACCACCCTGGATCCGGAACTCCATTATTTGAAAAGTTGTCAAAAACGACATCAGGCGTTTCCGCCGTAACTATTATCGCTTCATAAAATACGACAACTTCGCGTGAAAGGAATGAAAAAAGTATTAAAAATTAATTTCGGTTTCATTTTTCTATCGTTTACACGTTTGAAGAAAATTCTGTACGTCACAAATAAAGAATACTTTTCTATTGGGATTTGGACATTAAAATGGCTGTTCTTTGCAAATTATGTAAAATGGCTGTATATTCTGTATTGCTTCCCATAAAACGCTGTCCAAAGTTTCAGCTGTTACATAATGTGTTGCAAAGTTTGCAAAGGGTCTTTAAAAGCAATTAGTCACCTTCTGGCCATAAATTTTAAAGTTTATGCGTGACTAAGGGTTTCTTTTTGTTAAGTTGAAATTGAATTTCTGATAATTTTTGGTCAGCTTGGCGCAAATGAATGTATCTTATTACATCACCGGTCTCGACACGGTGAACTAAGTCTTCTTCACCCGTTACTGATACATAGAATTTGTTTTACATGTAGTCAATTACATCGCTATGAAAACCTGGAGTTGCAAAGAGGTGTCAGCATTTCGTACTAAGGTAGTTTCGACAGCATAATCAGGAAACCACATTCATTTAGAGAATTGTAAAGACTAGGACGCTTCACATATATAAATAAACACCACTGAATTTCTAGGGCGTGCCACATCCATCGGTTTTTATTTTTGTTGGGTTAACAGTTTGAGTTGAGTTCCCACAAAAAGTCGCGACAAGTGGTTTCGTCATCATTTTGCAAAGAGACCATGTGCTGCAATATTTTCAGAAGGTATTCGGGCTCTTGATCGGTTTCTTCTTAAGCTTTTCCTTTTTTGGTGATTTGTTTAGCCATTTTTTGCTGTAGTCGTTTGTTTCCGTTATTCTAGAACTTCAGATGCTTTACTCATACGCAATTTCTGCGTTAATTAGCTCTTTACTTCTTTCTAATTATTGTGTTTTGAAGACATAGCCGTTGTTTCGCACAAAATAAACATCTGTTTCGAAGACTGTCCATAACTTATAAAATAAATTTTATAATGTAATTACCTCAAGTAACTGGATATTGAAATCAACTTTTTTGGGGCCTGTTCTCAAAAATATATATCATTGTCTTTTTCTTTATTCCCAGCGCAAGGTTTGTGTCTATCCAACAAAATAAAAAATTGCCAAATGTTTTTTTTGAGTTTATTCGAAGATGAAGCTTGTAAGAGTCTATAATTTCAAGTACCTCAAACTTTGCATAAAAAGTTTCATCCAATTTAATACAGTAAATTAAAGAATTAGAAAGGGGAAACCGAAGAGCTCTGAAAAACCACGGATAGAAGTGAAGATGTTGTTCCGAGTTTTCACCACTCCACCATTCCATTAAATACCATTTTGTTTTAAATTAAAATTTATAAATAGAAGTTCATATACATTTCAATATGTTTTAAGCACTCGTCTTTTTTATTACTTGATATAACTACCGTTTAGGTTCTTACCCCAAAAAAATTTCTAAAATTCCCGGAATGCAGTTTAAGAACGGAACACAAAATTAAACTTTTTTACGGCAGCTCTGGTAATTGCATAAAGGCGCTGACAGATATTCTTCAATGTAAGGAGGTTCTAGTAATCAAAGCGTTTTAGAAATATCGGGAACTAGTCAGTGATGTCAAATCACTGGGAAATTTCCTAGATCCAGGGAAATTTTAACCCCTAAAAATCGAAGACGTACGTCTTTGCAATACATTAGTTTCGTACTTCGGTTCTCTGATAACTTGAGGATAAAGTGATATTTTACACGACATTTTTAAATGGAAAATGGTTAGGGAAATATCGCCTACACTAAAATGAAACATAATTAAAAGTCTAAAATTATTAGTTTTTTTAATTATTGAGAACGTTCATGTTTTTGGTAATATTTTTTAATAAGAAAAAATATTTTCAAGGGAAATTATTGAATTATTTAAATGTTACTTGCACTTGTTAATTTTTTCATATTTAAATTTAACTAGCTAGGGTTCCCGGTATACTCCGGGAAAATATAGTTTTTTTTAATATAAGATACCGTTCCTCTTATGAAAATGTTAACCCCGACACATTCAATAAAAGAACGCTGCACTAACTGTATCCACGCATGACACCGTACCCAATATAACCAAGTAGATTATGACGTTGATTACATAATAATTTGCCTTTTATTTTAATTGCAATAATTAAAGCTTTTGGTTAAGATCAAAGTTTTGTATCTTGTATATAGCGGATATACCTAATTATTAAATTTATTCAATTAATTTAAGTTGTTTTGCTGAACGTAACCGTCGAAAACCACAGTCAGGGTACCATGTAGTTGACCGAAGTTGAAAACTGTAGATTCCTTTAGCGGACAAACATATATATATATATATATATATATATATATATATATATATATATATATATAAGGCCACACTTTGAAGCTCTATGGCG
The DNA here is from genome assembly GCF_980474605.1 of Leiobunum rupestre. Classification (NCBI taxonomy): domain Eukaryota; kingdom Metazoa; phylum Arthropoda; class Arachnida; order Opiliones; family Sclerosomatidae; genus Leiobunum; species Leiobunum rupestre. The sequence goes on from NC_143389.1 coordinate 870,047, forward strand.
CTCTTTTAACTCACCGTAGGGAAAAAAATTTATCAACCCACCGCTACAACTGCTTAAACTTTTTCTATCACCTTTTGAAACACCCTGTATAAATTAATTTAGCAGGATACATAAAGCTACCAAGAATTTTATTTGCTTAAAAAAAGGTGTACACTCACTGATTTATTTTCAAGCCAAAAAATATAAATTATAGATAAAATCCCTATGAATTTGGAGCCCAAATTCAAAATTTTGGTTTTCATTGAAAATTTATAAATTTTAAAAATATCTCTTCAGGCATTCAAAATAGTTTGTCTAGTGTAATAACGGGAAAAACATTTTATTGCGTTGGGATAAATGTAATCAGTAACTGTTGCGTCCGATAGCTTTAACGCATTCGAAGATGTTTGAGATTGTCGATATGCATATTCCAATTAAAAGGACGTATACGGCAAGGGCCAAACTTTTCATTTTCAGCGGTGTTTCTTCAGGAGATGATGGCCCCGCAAAACATTTTCTTCCTTTCCACGTCTCTAACTGCAAGTTAAACCAAATCAATCCTCCTTCAAAGAGTTGAGAGCAACTATAAATTGAAAAAAAAAAAGAATTCGGATCTTTACGAAAAAATTTAATTTATTTTTATTTTACTAACTTATGCGTTTGGACGCTAAAGTTGAAATTTTATCTAGGTTTTTATTCATAGAAGCACTCACAGTGTAAATTGACTTTTCTTTACTCTTAACCTAGTGAAAGAAGAGCACAATTTGTTGCGGTTTATTTTAAGATTTAAAAGATTATGAGGTTCACCATATAATAAAATGTCTACCACAACGATAACACACTTTTCATTTTAATTTTGGAATATTGCTAAACCTATGTCTAAGTGTTAAAATATCAATATTATATTTAAATAAGGATTGTAATATTAAAAGCATATATTGTTTAATTTTTACTAGTTAAGTCCAAATCGGTTCAGTAGTTTTTGAAATAATTTAGTTTAATTTTTGTGACCATTCCCCAATGTCAGGTGCTTTGCTGCAATGATGAAGTTACAGAGATTTTATAACTTTGTAAAGGAAAATCGAAACCTGTCAGTTAAAACGAAACCTTATATAGGCCTAGTTAAAAACAAGCACATTTATTTGTATATTATTCAACCGTTAACCTTTTTAATTTGTCAGTTTTGTACCTATTGACAAATGTTTTCATTTATTTAAATATTTAAATGAAAACGACTATATCAATCTTAATATAACTTAATAGGTGGTTCTACAAAAGATTTTTGCTATAGATGCTCATGGGAATTCAGTATGTTTGAGCAAGGCATCGTCTGCTAAGATCCGGCTGCTGATACTAAGGCCCGCGTATAGACAATTTTAGTTTTAAATATTAACAGCGTTACAAATAGATAAATAAAGGCTAGGGTTGTATTAAAAATATCTTTTTATGTGTTATGTATATTATAAGGTAGTCTGGTTTTAGTTACTTTTTATTTACTAACCTTGAAAGATATAAAATTCTCAGCAAAAATAAATTATCTTCTATAGCAGTTAGAACTTTCACTTTACTTTTAAACTAAACGACAGGTAAGCCTTGTCTTAAATAGCGGACGACACTAAATTATCGGCCAACTTCGAGATTGTATTTGACCGTAGTGACGCAAACTTACTGAAAACACGTGACCACCGATCTTTTGTAAAAACACCTATTTCTTCAAAGCCTTGAAAAATATAAATTCCATTGGTATTTTCGCAGCCGAATTTGTCGATGGACCAAACGAAATTTGTAATTTAAATATAATTATAAAATATGAAACAGCCTTCAAAATAAATCGGATTGTCATTGTAATTTAAATGTTAATTTATAAACTTGTCTATAAGCCATTCAAGTGTATCCGGTCAACACCTTGACTAAAATGGGTGTCTGAATGACATTTATCAAAAAAAAATTCCAATGTAACCATATAACAAGATCAAACATGATTTTTTCGTGGATCCCGGGTTTCGCTAAGTTTTAACTAGAACTTATTATTATTAATTTTTCTGAAGACATAGAAATGGGAATTAAGTATAATAAAATTAAGATTTGCGCCTTTGAACAATAATTTTTATATCTCGCACTCAGCCTCAAACGCGACAACTAATATTATTTTTCCAACTACTGCCACTGCTCCCCGTTGAAATAAGTTACTATAAAAATGGTGGAAATTTGAAAATTTCCAAATTCTGGTTCATTTTTAGACAACAAAAAGAATATTTAAACTCCCATCCCATACAAAGTTTGTGTCTTCGCCATTTTAAAATTAAAGTATAAATTTCAACTTCACTTTAAAAAACAATACATTAAATATACTTTACGTAGTTTTAAATTTGTTCTTTTGGCGTGTGTTTAATTCCTTTCTCATTGGAAATGCTAATCTTGTGGAATAACAAGGTTGTTTCGAAATGTGAAATTTGCTATCGACATTGTTGCAATCAGTTAATTGATGAGCACCTTCCCTCAGTAGAGATTCTGGTAACATTACAAATTGAACGTGACTTTCCACCTTTTCCAATTCTTCGAAAACGCTGACGTCTTTGGTGCGCTGAACGCCATTAGTTCGACGAATTTGCTCCCAAACTTTTTGAGTGGTGTCTTCATTGGAATTCTGATAAAAATCAGGTTTTTAAGATTGGAATGTTCGAATTGAGACTGAATTTAAAAGATTTATTTTAACATAAAGGTTTTTCTTCGATTAAAAAAAAACATTTGGTTGTGATATCGATATTGCCAGTTAGGGAACATAAACCTTCGCAACAAGTAAATCTTGTGGTAAAGAGTTTTAACTGAAAGTAATAGAAACATTATTTAAATGCGACTAAATTATTACGCTTTGCATTGATCTAGATTTAAACACTATATATTACTTTGAAAAAGTTTTCAATAGACGTTCCTTTGGGGATGAATATTCTCATATGTTTAAATTTCAAAACATCTTTCGTCTCATCCACACGCAGCCCAAATTCCGGAAGGGTCACCTTCGAAAGGAGGATTTCGGTGAAACACGATGAAATCCAGAACGACAGCAGAAGCCAGCTCATCAACAAAATCCGATCACTGTCCCACGATGACCCTAACGAAATGCCTGGAATGACAATTTGCTTATCAGATACGACCATCCATTTGAATTAATGGTTTTAAAGCCGTTCGATTAATTGGGCCTAAAGTGGTGCTGCAAAGATTGGTTTTTATTTATTTTTAAATCGAATAAGAATTTAACAAATGAGTGAAACGGGAATTCAAATCTGGTTGGAAATTGTAAAGACACATCTTAAAATCTGAAATAATTATTTAATAACATTTTACAATTTTGATGCAAGATTTAAAAAGCTACTTAAGTACTTTTTACTTACTTTGATAAAGAAGCATCTTAAAAGTGTGCCAAATGTATTTGGCACAAATATACATACATCGGATGTTTTTACTGCTATACATTTTTTCGAAGGCAACGCAAGCCGTTACGAATCCCACGAAGCTAACAAAAATAGATATCCAAACCTTAATTATATTAAAAATTCATTATTAGTTTGATTGTGTTGTTTAAAGTTAGAGTGCGGTCAATACAGAATGCTTTTTCTCACTTAAATACTTGTTTATAACATTAATTCTTAACGACCAATTCAACAAGACTACAACCGCAAGTATCCAGGAAGCACGGGCTGCTCTTAGGTACAACCTGGTTTTTGTAACATCACGCTTAGGAATCCATGATTATTAGTAACAGATTCAACGTTTATTCAAGGGTTTAAAAGCGGGTTGAGCGACTATAGGAAAACGTTTACCTTTTTGTGTTTTGGCCACTCTTTTTCATAAGTATAATTGAAATTTATCTATGAAAAAGAGCTTTGCCGTTATTTCCTCAAAAGGAAAGGATTTTTTCAAAATTTATTAAGTTGGTTCAGATATGAATTTGGCATAAAAATAGAAAGACTAATAACTCATAAAAACAATATCGCAAATAACAATAAATGCTTACAACATATTTCAGTACCCAGTTAGAATAATAAATCTTTACTTCAAACGATCTACGCTTTCGTTGAAGAAAAGAAAGTTAAACAAATAAACTTCACTTACGGCTGTTTGAAAAATGGATATAGAGGCCAGAATATTTGAATGTAATAACAAACTCTTTCCAGAACTAAGAATCATCCAGCGATCTTCTCCGACAACGTTCGTAAAATCAAAGTATCGAAAGAACTCGAGCGTTATTGGTTGCAAATTGAAAGCAATGTCAGCTTCCTACGAAACAAAAACAAGTTGTTTTTAATATAAAGTACTTCACAGTTCACATACAGAATAATTCGTTTGAATATATCAAAGTTTAGAAGGTTAAATTCCACCAACCGAAAGGAAACTTTTTCTAAACGTTGTATTTCTTAAATTTTTAATGGGGTTTTTAATTGAGTAAAAATGGCGCCCTATGATTAAATGAAATTTTATTAAAAACATATTGCTATATAATCAATAAAATATAATTATATTTTTTTATATAAAAGCCTGAACTCTTATTGTGCTACTGATAATTTATTTAACGCTACCATAAGAAACGGTAGTTAAAAATCCTAAGATTGAGAGGCATAATATAAAAGACTAACTCACATTTCTTAACAGAAATCCAAACATTCCCGTTCCATTTCCTGGACCATATACTTTTCCATATTCCAGCTCATTTTCAGTTAGTAAACCAATGTAACTAATAAATTATTAAAGGTAAAATTTCAACTTCTATCTCTTTGACAGATAATTTCCAATCTGGCATCATATTGAAGAACTTCTCTGAAAATATGTTTTGTAAAATTTCATTACCTGGAATTCATTTTCTTTAAAGTTTCTTCTACCACAATACGATAATGTCCATCGATCTCAACGGGATTCGTATTGTCATACAAGCCCCAAAAAGGAAGCTGCAAAAAGATTTCAAGCGCTTCTTATTGTTGGTTGGGTTTAAATTATATATCTTTTATTTTTCCCATTTAACGGTCTACGGTGTTTTGGAATGGAAAAAAAATTGCTTTTTAGCCGGTTTTTGAACAATATTAGCTATCTTATATTTCAATAACATTAACATAAAGTGCCTAAAGGTGCTTTTTATTTTTTAATTATTATAATTTTATTAATATTGCTATCCACCTTGTTCTTCTCACTTGCTCAGCAGGAAAAGAGTTTTCTATATTTGACAAACTGTTTAAACATCTTTAAATGGTACTTATATTAACCGGAACTAATGGATTCAAAAGTCGCATGATGACTTAGGCCTAAGGTGGTGCCTTGACTTTTATTAATTTTTGTCGCTCTGTTGAATGGAATCGGTCATTTTCACGAAATTTTTATATTTTTGGGACGCCAATTTCATTAACTTTTTAAATATAGGAGTTCTGCCCCTGAATCTTGCATTTTCAGATTCAGAATCAACGAGAAGGGTCATTGTACGTAAGAACGACCAACGTAAGATGAAATATAGCCTCTCAAAGTTTGACATTGACTTCGGGTTTCCGTGAAACGCTTAACTAATGGATTTAATGAAATTTCTTATTTTCCACAGCATTCCGTCAACTTCGGAAACTAAATGGATTATAGAGACGCGTTTCGCCTAATTGGAAGTAATTTAAAAAATTAAGAAATAAAAACAGTGATGTTAATATTTAAATAAAAGCAATAACAACAATAAATTAATAATCATTAACTTCGATTAATTATGGTCGTGTTTGGCACAGTTTCATGTTTTGTTAGGTATACGAATATTATTTGTTCAAAAATGGGTCTCGCACATATGTCGAAACTTATTCTGTATATTGTCAGAATTCCTTCATTTTGAAGAAATCTGTACAAAGTTATCACAGAAATTAAAACCACTTTGACGTAGTGAATCTTAAGTGTTTTATTTAAAAATACGTGACATGACTAGTTTCGGAACCCTTCGTTTCAAACAATCGGAGTAAATTAAAAAAGAATAGACGGATATTATTTCTCATCTTCGTCCTACGCAGTTGCGTAGTCGTCGAAGTTTGTTAAAGCGCGAATATATTGCGTCATCACACGATTTAAAGCACCCATGACCATAATTCGCAGATCCTCAACGCTATCCGGAATCCTTTCTTCCAAAAGAGATGCTCGTTTTATTGAGATTGGGTGACAGTACTGGACATTCAAGCATATTGCCGCTTTTAATCAAGAATTGCAGAATGATTCTGGCGGTAAGCGCGAAACAGTTATCTTGCATGAAATTAACACTAAGAGAGATCTGAAACCAATATAAGTCAAGCTCCGATAGATTTGTTTCACAAATTATTTACCCTCCACCGTTCTTTACTCCATAAATCGCGGCTTGCTATGGCAACATGGAATCGCGCCGGATTTCAATATATGAACGTGTATTCAGGCGGCCTTCAAGATCTCTGGTTTCAATCCCAGACGTTGACCGAAAAGTGACCACTTTTTCCAAACGGGTCCTGGACCTGGAGTAGTTTCGCTACCTCTTACATCTTGTCACTCAGACCGTCAGTGAAATAGGGGATTTTTGAAACGTCTTATATCAACAAAAAAAATTATCACACAGCCGTGCGTAAGAAATTATAAATTAAGAACAAACCTTTTCATCCGTAAATAATATGAGACGCCTAAATACGTCTCTAGGCCATTGCAGTAATTGGCGGCAAAATTAAAGACGTTGCAGTTTATGTCTCGCCGTCATGATAAGGTTTGCAAAGGGAACTTCGTATTCACAAAAGCACCTTCTTTAGCTTGGTTCAAACAGTTGGAACAGCCACTCTTGTTACAGAAACAGCCGAAAAATAAGGTTTTACGTGGTCTCTGATACGCTGTTTTCCTACCCTAGTCGAGACGGAAATCTAGCGTTGAAGTTAACGTTTTAAAGTCAATATATGTTTACGAAAGTAATGTAACCAATTGTTATTATAGTATATTTCCTTCCTATTTTCTAAATTTATCTCCGGTTTCACCCCCTACTGGACCAGTGGCCCTCAATAAAATTAACTTAAGGGGGGTCGGGTGACCGTAGGGCCCCCATTTAATATATCACTGTTTTCCAGTCTGCCCTCAAAAAAGTTAAAACTAAGTTACATAATTCCATATAGGTCTTGGCTGTGAAAATGGATAACGCTGGGAACAACGACACAGTTACTGAAGAATTTGCCACTCGTTCCCTAGAGTTAGGTTTCCGCTTTACTCCAGATAATCGTATTCGATGTTTTGCTTATGTTAAACATAGTCGTGCACGATGTCGGATGGCAAACATGAAAGTGAATACGATTCAAATTTAATGGAACTAAACGAATATTCTAAAGTAACTGAAAATACGGAAATAAGTATCGGAGTGGCCATGACCAAAGTTCCGAATTGTATTTTAACTTGTAATTAGGAATTAAGAGCGTAACTGTTGTGTATTTCCAGGTGAGAAAGCTCGTAACTGCTATTAGGTTGTCACGAACGAAATCGGCCAAATTTTCACAATTGAACTTAGTCCACGGTCTACCTAATCACAAATTGATTTGAGATGTTAAGACCAGATGGGGATCTACTTTTGCAATACTTAAACGAGGACCGATTCTTAGAACGGTTATACTAGCGCGATACCAAATATAATTTTTATCGATGGTAACCAAACGATTTTACAGTCATAAGATTCTATATCTAGAACGAACAAGGATATTTTTAACTTCAATTTGATTGACAAGGAGTGGTTGTTATTAGATTCCTTGATAGATATTTCAAAGGTAACTTATATTTTATCATTTAGTTGTAAAACCCGAAGTTAATGGTTTTTTTTTCAAGTACTTCGATTTGGCCCCAAATCGCCTCTGTCAGGCCAGGTACCCCACAGCAGCAATAATAATGCCGATGTTTAAGCTGCTCTTAGACAATTTAGAAAAAATCAAAAGAGTTCAACTTGAATCATGAAAGAAGAAAGTACCAAGGCATTGGACAAACTGACTATGTATTTAAAATATTCAGATACTTCGGCTTTGTGGATTGCCATGGGTATGTTGGTCTATCAAATATTTAACTATAATGCAGTGAAGCTAAACATTGGCTTACCGAGAGTATGTAGCGACTAATGCAAAATTCCAGAATTACGTCCTTTTGGGCTTAATAAAAAGCTAAAATTAAAATACCCCATTTTGTTTGTTGACAAAAAGGTCTTCAAGTTGTTTTTCCCGTCTGTCCCCGCTGTCGTAACGCCACTGAACCAAATTTTAAGGGATTTTTAGACTGATAGATGGTCCTCATTTTTGTCCATTTCTGTAAAAGCGTTATATCACGCCAGGACCTTTTCGAAAATAAAGATTACTGCTTCTAAGCAATGAATCCAACACTGAAGCTCGAATGGCTCAAGGAACACTATGACACCAAATTCTGTAAAAAGGTTAAAGATACTATCGTGTAAGTTTTCCTATGTTACTACGAAGACGGGACCATGGCTATGGTGGACGACACGCAGAACCCGTCAAGTAGTGTCGACAATTATTCAGGAAGACGTTTCGGCGCTCCATTCAAAGAGGGCTAAGCGAAGTAACAAGACCAAGTCATCGGAATTATTGCTGTACTTGAACGATGTGGTAGCTCCACCTCATACAAATATTTTGCAATGATGGAAGGTGACTCTATAATCAGGTTCACGGTGTATGCAATTTTCACCGTCAGCCATCGTAAATTTTGGTCTAAATTAGGTTTGTTTTTATTTCAACACAGTTGCACGAAGTGGACTATATGAGAGTATCATGCATGGCCTGTGATAACCTCGGGGTTCCTGGGTCTTCGGTAGCCTTTGAACGACAATTCTCACAAGGAACAGACGCAGTGACTCCTAAACGTGGTTCCCTATGTTCGGAGACAATTACGGCTATTCTATTATTTCTATATTTAAAATATTGGTGGAATCGATAGAATGCAATTAGGGCAATATATTGTATTTAGACCTATTCTCCTTTGTAAATTCTAAATATTTGGATCTAAATAAATATTTAGCAGAATAAACTGGTGATTTAATGATGGTCGCTAACGACAGATATCTGTTTTGCGTATCTACTTTATTGTCGAATTCAGATATCTAATCTAGATAAGCAAATCAGATTATACCAGATCATAAAATCTAAGGGGCAGGTAATCAGATATGTTCATTTATCTGTCAGATTGTCATCTGAATTCAGAAACAGAAAACAGATTGATATTTTCAGATCTAAATTAGAAGCACTACGAAATAAGGTGGTGAATGCTTTCAATCGTGTTACGCCGAATTATATATTATCACGTCAACAAACTCATTTCGTTAATAACTACCCTAATGCGTAAGACGTAGAGAAGAAATTTTTCCTGACTAAGCTTTTTAATTTTTTTCCGATTAAATATTGCAAACTTTGGGTGCAATTGATATTAAATATTTCTATAAAAACATCACGTTGTGTTCAATTTAATACAGGATGTTTCAAAACGATTGTAGCAAATTTACAGGCGTGTTCTTCGGGTGACAAAGAGTGAAGAAAGTTCGAAAAAACTCTGTCCTAAATTAAACTGTTTTCACTTAATTCGCCGTCAAGGATTGGCCTCTAGAATGTCTAAAGCGCGCAAATGTGCAGTTTACATTGAAAAGCATATAGTTTTCTATTTTTCGAAAAAGTTACGTGTAAAAATACGTTAAAACAACAAAGTGTTTCTAAGTGACTACGCCGATTAAAACAAAGGTATAAAAATTCAAATGAAAATCCACCGTAATTTAAAAGAATGAGCAATCTGATGACTGAGGACACACGAAAGTCATTCTTGAACCCGTTCGAAGACTTCATAGTTTCACAGCGACGTTGTCGTCGGTCGACCATGCTGTTTTGTGTTGCATCAAGTGTTTAAGATGGACCCAGAGATAAAAGTCGGGTAAAAGGGACCTTTTTTACACTTTGAAGAAATTCGACCGTGTCCATGATGAAACGGTCTTTTTCGACCAAGGTAGGGATGTCTTACAATAGTAAGAAATTTATACAAATCAAAGAAATTTTTCCAAATTCAAGACATTTCTTCAAAATAAGGGAATTCTGACACCATGTTATTTTCTAAAAATGTGTAAGACCCATTTTTGACCAAATAAAATTCGGAAATTAAAAAAAATGAAACTGTGCAAAACCCGAACACAATTTATCAAAATTAATAAATATTCATTTATGGTAGTTATTGCTTTAATTAAATATTAAATTCACTGTCTTTTATTTCTTAATTCTTTTTTATTATTTCCAATCACGTGAAGCACGTCTCTATAATCTAATTAATTTCAGAAGTTGACGGAACGCTGTGGGAAATCCGAGTTTATATAACGTCCGTTAGTTAAGCGTTTGACGAAAACCCGAAGTCGGTGGAAAACTTTAAGAGGCTATATTTCATCTACCGTTGGTCGAAGCAACGTGACAATGACTTTTCCCCAATATGAATCGATGATTATTATTTCGAAATTGCTAGATTCTGGGGCGTAACGCCACTATTTTAACAAAAATGGCATTTCCAATTTCCAGCCAATATATGAACTTTTCACGACATTGACTGATTTCATTCGACAGAGCGACAAAAATTAATTATAGCCATAATTGGTTCCATATTTGCATCATTTATGCGTTTTGAGCAATTTCACATTAATAATTAAAAATTAAAATAATGCTTAAACTTAGTTAACAGAGTGTACAGGGATATATTTACTTCATAAGGAAATCAAGTTTTGTTTTATTTAATAGTCCGTCACAGAAAAATACATAAATGTGTTTTTATCTTCTTTCATTAAATTTAATTTTCGAATCCCGTAGATTTTAAATGTTACTTTACCTCTGTCGCACAATATCTTATTAACAGCTGGTCCATTACATTATCTGAAAAATCTCAATATAAAAATTATTTTAGTAAATAAAATTTAAGTTTAAACTCTATTTGCATTCAATTTTAAATGATTATATCATGAATGAGCGTTTTGCTCCACTATTTCTTGAAATGTACATTTATTATATGTTACTGTGAATGAAAATTCCTTAAAAAAAGCATTCAAATTGCTTTTTCTATATTGTCTCAGCTCTGTGATAAAGGTTCACCTTATCTTATTATATCGCACTTCTTCCACTTGGCAAACATCAAGATTACAAAATCAATGGTTCCAACAGAACCCTTTATTTGTATCGAATATTGTTTTACGGCTTTGTAAATAATAAGGCAGTCAATACATTCAATAGAACTTTTATACCGTATCATAGTGTAATAAAAATCTATTTATTTACTGAAAATATATTTCGTGGCCTTAATTCTAGTGCAAACGTATCGAATATAATGTGGGAGTAGTTTCTAAAATTTCGAAAGGCATATTGATCTACTTTATAAGTGCTTTAAAATTAAACTTAAGCTGAGAGCCTTTTAAGGTAAAAATAGCCCAAGTGCTTTAGCAGGCGCCTGTTGGATGTCAGCGGTAACAAGAGAGATGGTAAAATCACCAACCACCGAAATAAGTTTATTTAAATGATAATAAATCTCAAATCTTATATTTAATACGATAATTTATAGTTTAACCATATTTTTTATGTGTTCTGGATATCGGTTCTATAATGGTATTTGCCTATAAACTTGATCATTATTTGGGTCTAAATATTGGAGCACATTAATACCTGATATATCAAATCACAGGAGATGGTCGCAACCATAAGTTCATTTTAACTAAAAAACCTACTTAAGTGACGTACTTAAATGTTGATCACATTTTGATGTAATTCATTCGATCCAGATTTTATCAAAATATTTCAATGATAATTTGAGTTAGTTTTTATCCAAATCTCAGGCGATGTCTATAAACATTTAAATTTAATAATCAAATATTAAAAAGTAGGCACGGCTAAAGGAGTAATTTCGGGGAGCGAACTGTTAGGTTGAGCGTTTAATAGATTCCCATAGTAGTTAAGGTTTAGTTTTTAATATCTTCCCAGATAAGTTTAAGTTAATACATGAACAGATGATTGAACTGTAAAGCATAGAATTTCTAAAGTTCTATAGTGTTTATTATTATAGGTTTTAAACCATAATAAAGATATTAATATTGAACTTTTATCTTTGTCCCAGGTACGCTATTTAAAAACAATTTCTTGAGTTCATTAGATTCCAAGTGTTAAGATTTTAAGTTATGTTCTCAACTCAACTACCGCTAATTTTATCAAGTTCTGAGCAAAATTTTATCCAATATTGTTTTAATTTTCAATATAATATCGAAGTTCTTTATTGCATAAATACTTCATTTTCTTTCATAAAATATTCGTTATTAATTATATCCAGGGAATTTTAAAAAGAGAACTATAACTATGTATATTTGTTTATACTTAATAAATATCTAATTATTTGAAATATTTTGGAAATAATTTTTGTAGAAACTGTTTTGTGAAACATTTTGATTAAGAACTAACAGGTCTGAAGCAAATTAAAAAAATATCAACTAAGCTTTCCATTCTCTGATCAAGTTGCGTAAGATTGTTATCCAAAACGAACCAAATTTTAAAATTTCATTTAAAAACCATGAATTAATAATACTTTATTAAGGCCTGTGATTATAATTTATCGGTAAAAACAAGTGATTTTCGAGCAACCTTTGATTAAAATATATTCGATCTAAAATTTTATTAAGTGATTTTTGGAAGTCACCTGCTAAAATTATTTTTCTTTAAGCTGCCAAGGTAATTTCTAAATATATTTACAACGTGTGTCTTCACTGCTAGGTGACGAAAAATGGTACTTATTGTGAGGGTTGAAAGCAAAGTCTTCATCTGAAAACTTACTTGTCAATTATAGCTCCGAAGCAAAGCCCACGATATAAAATCTGAACCGTTAAAGAGTTGGAAGAATGTAGTTGAATGTAAGGGTGTTTGGTATTTTCTAAAAGTTAAGAGTAGCTAAGTCAATATTGGACGAACAATTTCAGCTGCTAAAAGCTTTTGAGAACCGGATTTACGTTTGTAGTTAATTTATTCGAGTCGTACGTTTGTAGTTCATTTATTCTCAACGTAGGTTATTCTATCTTAGTTTGCAAATATGTTATACATAATCATCACATTGTTCGCTTGCATCGTTTTGTTTAATTTAAATGGCCTTTGAAAATATCAATTTCATTTTGTAGACCAAATAAAGAAACTGGATGTACGGTTGTTATACCTTTGAAAGTAGTATTAAGTATTTTATCGGTACACATTAACAAAATTACTGAATCATAAATAAACTAAAATTATTTTAAACTCAAGACGTTAACAAATTAAACGTTTTAAAAATTTTACATCTTCTTAATTATATTTGAAGCTGTTAATGTTGTATCCATGATATCAAAGCCAGCTGTTATATTAACAAGTTAGTAAACCTCATTGGTACCTCCTCTCGTACGAATGCGAGTTCACCAAGCAGAGAAATAATTTCGGCCTCTTTTTAAGTTATGCATCTTCTACGCTAGCCTATCAATCCAAAGATCTGTTCTCAAATTAAGGCAGATCGTATGCGAAATTATCTAGTCTCTTTTAATTTAGAGAACTTGAATTTCTTTTTCCATTGATAACATGCGCTTTAATTCCTGAAATGCTCTATCAAAGTGGCGAAACGTCGTTGGCTAAGTCGTGAAACTGTTGCCCTTTATGCAATAGAATCGAGTTCGATTCCCGTTCAGCAATAATGTATTATTTTCCACTCATGATTAATCCTTTTTCGCTTACATTCAATAGGATCGTATTCTCGAATTTATCTACTGAAATATAAGCTTCAGTGCTTGCCATGCATTTTACCCAGATTCGATTCACAACCGAAGCTATTGGCCTTGACAATAAGACTTATCCTTGGATAAATTGGGGCAAGCCCTGCGGTAAAGATGTTGAGACGTTTCAAGTTTCCCTCCGCACTCAGTTCGTCTTTAACGTTCAAAAACAGTAACTATCAAGAGCACAACGAAAACCAGACGCTAGCGTTCAACACAAACACACATCAACACGAATAAACCCAAGGCCAAAATGATACCTCTTCTCCTAACTCAGATCATTTAACTGGAGCGGTAATGAAATAATTATTTTCTACGTCTTTGGAAGATGCGAACACCGTTCCTACACTTGAACCACGTTGCAGCTGCGAACACCGTCTGACATACGTCTCCGTGAACAAAGTTCAAACCGTCAAAGACTTCTACTTTGAAACGTGCTGTAGGAAAAACATATTTAAGATTTTTTATATTCACATGAGTCGATTTTTGTCGATATTTAGTTTTACAAATTTTATTAAAAGAATACTTTTTGCTATTTTACGTTTAAAAGTAGGATGTTCCCTAAAAAGGGTGGCCCAAAAGTGTCAGAGGCATCAAAAACGTTAAAATTAATAAATTTTGAATATAGCTAAGTGATTAAAATTGCTATTTCTAGTTTCACTAAAGTGACGTCTACTATAAGAGTTTTTAAGGACAAGCAACGCCGAATTAAAGCGTTGAAAAGCGTGTCCCATTTGGAGAACAATGGTGTAAAAATAAATTCAACGTGTCAAAGTTACGGATCGTTAAAGTAAGGTTAGTATTCAACACAAATCCGCAAGAAAAATCCATGAAGTCAATATTTTCTACAATTATATCTTAACTCTTTTCCTTTTTCGTGAAGAGCAGTGAACGGCATTCGTCTAAATTCATTTTCTTTTCTCTATACAAATTTAAAAAAAATGATATCTGTATAAGTTGGCACAAAGGTCTTAATAAATCCTTTGTTTTCAATTAAATTTCCATTTAAATTACATTAGAAAGAAATTTTATATATTATTAACAATGAACCCAAAAATATCAAATTATAATGTAGCAATGACCTAATAACGCATTTTTCTATAGCACGTTCTAAACCAAATAAAATTGAGCCTATGTTACTTATGGCAGAAGAAAAGTAGAGAAATGACTAAATGTTTTCCATCCAGAATAACGTTTTTGAAAGAAGAAATACAAGGAGAGTATTATCTCGGAAACCACATCGATGGACCCTTTTTATTTCCACCAACTAAAATGGTGCAGTTTACTTGAACTCTTTGCAAAATGTTATTACACCATTAATTATCGAAATAGTTCAAAATAACGAAGATAAAATTTACGACGATGGTATTTTTTACAATATGGGGCAGTACGACATTAAGGCAAAGATCTGAGAGTTTACCTTATTCGAGAATATCCCGGAAGATGGTTTGGATGTAGATGACGTTTCCAATATCCAGCCCGTAACCCCGATATAAATGAATGTTACTTTTTTGTCCAGTCACAATTAAACAGTCATTTACCAATCAGAGAACTTAATAAAACCACCGATGGACTATATTTGAGTAAAAAACTAGAAAATACCATAAAAGGGTAAAAAAAGCTCAACCCTAACCAATTTAAAGTATTGTTAACTTTAAATTTCTAAGTGTTTAGCTTTTTTGCCCCCTTTTAATTACCGAATATATGTCACGGGACTTGAAGAGTTTTGACGTGGAATGGTGGTCTTTGGCCAAAATAACCCACTAGAATAATTAACAGCAGTAAGACAAGAAATGAAAACCCCATTTATAACTGCTTGCAGATTAATAAAATGTAATTTGAAAAAAAAGATCAGTGTCGCTGTGGTGAAAGTACTCAAAAATTATGATTGATTAAAATTAATTTTGTCCTGTCTCAACCATAGGTCAACGGGCTCACAGCTAGAGCTCAATTTAAGACCGAGCTCAGGTTTTTCTAAATAATTATTGTGAGCTTGAGATGAGACCAACAACTTTTAACGTTTAAACCAAGCCCGAGCTGAGGGATTGTGGAATGAATATTGTAACTAGTGAGCCCTGCAGAATACTTGAGCCGTAGCTCGAGACAGATGTGGGTAGTTGCCATATCTGATGTTAGCCCTAGCTCAACTACGATTACGATTGAGCCTGAGACCGATTTGAAATCTGTTTTCGTATCTGAGGGTGAGCTCTATCTTCTTCCAATTCGCGATATTGCTAAGCCCTAAGCCCACGTTTGAAATTCATTTTGGCAAAAAAAAGCGTAAGAAGCTACAGCGGCCTAGCGCCGCCTGGATTACCGTACTGAGGGCTGCCTGACAGTCTCCAACCGTCTTCCAGGTGTACCCGTGATGCCCGAATGGAGCTCAAAAACACTTATTGGGCTATTTATTGAATAAATGATGTAACTTGACCAACTCTAGAGTCCAGAGCTGTTGGAAGGGTTTAGTTAAATCATGTTACGCAGAGCTACAATATAGTGATCCCGAGCTTGAGCTTGTCTGAATATTTTGAAACATCGAGCTGAAGCTTGAGCCTTTAGTTGTTTTACAACATAGTGAGACCGAGCTCGACGCCAAAATTTTATTTGTAAGTAACTATAGTGAGTCTGAGCCCAAGAGCACTTTTCGATTTGTAATTGTTTCGAGCCCGAGCCCGAGACCACCCGTCACGTCATTTTGTAAATAAGTGAGCGAAAGCCCGAGACTACCCGTATATTTTAAGTTATAGTGAGTTCAAGCCCGAGACGGTTTGTAGGTTTTAAAACTACTGTGCTCGAGACCTCACTTCGGCGAGAAAATTTAGATTGCGAGCCCAAGACCCGGCCAATAATTGGTGAGACCAAGCTCGAGACCATCCGATAGCTCAAAGACCAGTTCATCGAGGTGAGTTCGAGCCCAGCTCTGATCGTTGACCTATGGTCTCAACCCGAAAAATAGTTTTCCGAATAAAGGGGATGATACTTAGGATTAAGATCCATTTATGACTTTTAAAAGTCCCAATGGGACCAAAGCTGGAGCTAAGTTTAGATAACTTTTAAGCATCTAAATTTAAATTAAATGTTTTTTTTTTAATTTCAAGTAGAGGCATCTTACCTTCTATTGTTTCGAGTTTTAAATATAAACTTTAATGAATCACAATTATTTTAGTTAAGTGATTATTTAAAATATTCTGATTGCATAATTTATGTGTGTTGGAAAATTATCCAAATTTACCATAAAGAATCAAGTGATGTTGATTGTAAAGCAGTGTGAAAATGATTCGAATTAACAAAACCACCTTTACTACCCTGAATAATCATTTGACATAAATTAGCAGCCTCTGATTTCAAAAATTACAATCTTAAAAAAGATTTTCATTCCTATTAGTTTTTGAATATTGTATTTTATTAAATATTTAGAGACGTATAACATGTGAGCTTCACAATGCAATTTATTGCAAATTCTTCTCATTTAGATCAGGCAATTCGATATTCGTGTGTGAACTTAAAAAAACAATTCCGTAGAATTAATGATAAAAGAAAAGGCAGCTTAAAATTTTTAAAAGTACAAATAAAATAGAATGTTCTAAGCTTTCTCAAAAGGTATAAAAATTAAGATGCAGATTTCTCAATATTTAATACGATTATTCGACTCGGTTTCATAACTTTCTTAACAAACCCAACAAATAAAACGATTTTCGAAAATGGCAATAGTTTTTCGCGATATCTATCCAATAAAATAAAAATAAGAATTTTAAGTTTCCATGGAACAAAGCTGCTATCTGTTAATCTAAAATACAACATTTTTGTTTATATCTGAGGAGTTCAATGCAATTTATAAATTTTTAAGTTTTTACCTCTCCGAGGGGACTTTGTTATACAACCACCGGGTCTGTCTGTGGGTCTGTCTGTCAGGCCTGCGAACGCGTTCGTGTTTTCGGGGCAAAGGGTAATCACTGCGTAGGCAGTCGAACCACCGTTTAAGCAGTTTAAAGGTTGGTAAAACCACCGTGTGACGGTGAGCGTTAACGGATTGATTTGCGATTGGGTTTGGTTTGGTTGGTCTTTCGTTCGTCAACGCTCACCGTCGCGACAGTTTTAATTCAGTTTGAGTGGATATTTCGTTATTGTAATGATTTAGTGTAGGTTGTGAATGTTGAGTGCCTGTTATGACGGTTGTGGGTGTTGAGTTTGTTGTGCTTGTGTGATGATGGTTGTGGATGTTGAGTTCGTGTGATGATGGTTGTGGATGCTGAGTCTGTTGTGTTTGTACGGGCGTTTTCTCTCCAACTTCTTCTTAATGACTTTGGGAAGGATCGAGTTCTGTGTGTTATGCAACCTCTCAACGTCCAATGGCAGGGTTTCAATTTGCGATTTATTGGCGCCGGCCGGGAATCGAACCTGGGTCTGCCTCGTGCAAGAGATTTCCTCTAACCACGTTAAGTTACGGTGTTTTTCCAAAAAACAGCTTTGGCGAATGTCCTTTACATAGTTATAACGTTAGGTACTTTAATTTATTCTACGTCATTTTAAATATTTATAAATTATATTAATCTTATATTTTATTAAATATTTATAAATTATATTAATCTTATATTTATATTAATCTTATATTTAATGAAATATTAATAAATTATATTAATCTTATATTTAATGAAATATTTATAAATTATATTAATCTTATATTTATTAAATATTTATAAATAATATTAATCTTATATTTAATTAAATATTTATAAATTATATTAATCTTATTTCATTACATATTTATAAATTATATTAATCTTATTTAATTAAATTAAATATTTATAAATTATATTAATCTTATATTTAATTAAATTAAATATTTATAAATTATATTAATCTTATATTTAATTAAATATTTATAAATTATATTAATCTTATTTCATTACATATTTATAAATTATGTTAATCTTATATTTAATTAAATATTTATAGATTATATTAATCTTATATTTAATTAAATATTTATAGATTATATTAATCTTATATTTAATTAAATTAAATATTTATAAATTATATTAATCTTATATTTAATTAGATATTTATAAATTATATTAACCTTATATTTCATTAAATATTTAGAGATTATATTTATCTTATATTTAATTAAGTATTTTTACATTCTATTAATATTATATTTAATGAAATATTTTAGTATTTTAAAGTAAAGGAACCATTATGATAAGGCAGGTTTTTTCTAAACGGATTAATACAATATCAGAATATATTGTTTATTGAACTTTGTTTGTTTATTCTTTGGTACGGTTTTTTGTTTTGTTTTAAATTTTAGTTAAATTCCTAACAAAATTTCGTTAAAACACAAAAAGTAGTTCATTGTTACCTCTTAATAACGCTTAGAAAAAGGATAATTATTCAAAACTCCCGCGGAAACTATATCAATGTAATAATATAGCGCCACCGTGTGGAGAACTACAATCAAACCGGGTAAAAAATATAATCTCGCCAATTTTTGGAACTTAAGTTAAATCTCGATGGGTCCAAAATTACACAAAATAAAAGTATATAAGTTGCCGTTAATATAGAAGATATAGTCTATCTTAGTTCTTGGCTGTCAGATGAACTACTGCAGGATGGGGTCCTGGTGTCGGTCAAAAGTTATGAGGACACTTTGCGGTTTTAATTAGTATGTTCGGTCTTCGGTCAAGAAAAGAGTTAAATTGTGTTTCGCGTTTGGAACGTGAGTGAATGGACTTCAGTGTATGAACAGTGTGTGTTTAGGACTGAAAGTGTTAAAAATTGTGATCTCACTCAAGTCAGCCTGCCAAGAGAAACTGTAAGATAAAATTGATTATTATTATTATTTTTTGAATTGGATTAACCTAAATTATACCCTTGAGATTACCAACTCAACCTGTGAGGCTAGTTAAGTAGATTGGAAGTAACTAGTAGCGAACAGCTCTCAGTTGTTAATTAAGACAGCGTTCATATTTAGGTAGACTGCAATTAGTTTGAATATCGTATAATTTATGAAACATTTAATCAAGTGTAAATGTGTTTGGTTTATTTTCGATCACGATGATCTAAGACAAATCTAGTCTTAGACAGTCGAGTACCAGTTCTGTACAATTACGTAGAAGGGATATATATTGTTTGGTTATTGATGAAAGTTAAATCTAGAACGTTCCATAGACTGTTCTGAATAAAAATAAACATTTATAATTTTGCATAATTCTGGTTGCCATTCTATTTTGTAATCACTCGCCCACAACATTACAGTTCTGGCAATCCCGAATCAAATAAATTTTTGATATAACGGCGACGGGAAATTATTCTCGTAAATTTATCGCGCGGCCTTGGGGAATATTCTTTTAACAAAATTTCGATTAACTATCGTTTAATTAAAATCGGCCCGATTCCGTTAAAATTATAAACCAATAAGCGAACGGCCGTTATAATATCCTCTGTAGTTATTTCCTCCATTAAAATTTGCTTCGTATTATATTCAACTAATAAACTTGTATACTGTAAAAAGGGTTTAATTCAATTGTGCATTGTTATAGTACGTCTAACTCACTGTTGTAACTAAAATTAAAATAAGTCGTATCGTCTCAATTATTTTAATTATAATTAAAATTTTAACCGGGCGGGATAGAACTGGGATACATTTTTTAACAAATAACTCTAAATTGCGGAGATATATTCTTAAGGGTTATCTCGAGAAATTAATACCACTAGGGACAATTCTTCCGAGAAGAGGTATATTTTGGCTTGCCAACTGCTTGATATGTTAAATTTATCTGAATGAAGAAATTTAAGGGACTCTCGTACGTAAAGTGTTTGATGAATGTTAATAATGACCGGAAATATTCGTTCATAGTGTTTTAATATAAAAAAATAATACAAGTTACATAATTGACAACTCAGTTGTTAATTATTAGAGCTGATATCGACAGGGTTCATAGTAGTGACATTTTTCTTACACATCTCTTATTAACTGCAAAAAGAGAAAACCGGTTTACTTTTTAAAAATATCGCTAAAATTTTGGAACTTTCCTTACACTTAACTAAATTGCCTATTTATAAAAAGTTATTTTATCGTTTATAATAATTAAGAAATTTTCTTTGTGAAGGTGACTAAATTTTATTTTTTTAATTGTAAATATTTAAAAATTCGTGAAAGATTACGAAATTAACAGTGATCGCGTATTGCTTTTATTATCGAAAATTTAACATATCTATAATTTTTTCGTTATTTGTTATTTAAAGGAACAAGATCATCAATAATTGTACTGGTTTTGGCCCAAATTGTTTTCGGCTTTTTTTCTCCTCTAGGAAGTGGCGCCCTCCTAAAAGTGCGGTTTTAAACTGCAACGTTTCAAGGTTATGGGGAAACCCCCTTCTAAGTTCCTCCGTTTTTCCACTGACCTATTTCCTCTAAAAACGGGGTGTGGGGAGTGTCAAATTCTTCCGAAAGCCGAACAATAACGAATAGAATACTATACTTCTTGGAATTTTTGAATCGGGGCTAGCGAGAGGATGGCGGGGGGGGGGGTTGAAAAAGAGCAAAGATCACTGGACAATAGCGACCACCTGTGCTCTGTACGCGATATATCCCAGAAAAGTGTTTTACGAACGGCTTATCTCTCGAAATCCGCTCCTTTCTAACATTACAGCCTCGGTTTTCTGTGTAAGTGTAACCTGAGTTTACGTTCGTGCATCTAAAAACGTAGTTATTGAAAAATAGGGAATAACTACAATGAGCGTCGCGAAAGAAAACTTAGAAGGTTTACCAATAGAGATAGCCGCTATTGTTTTCGCTAAAACCAATAGCAAAGTCAGCGTAGAACCATGTAGATGCCGTAATTCTTGCCAAAGAGCCGCGGTTATTTCGGAAAATGCAAATAATAGTCGAGGACCACGTGGTGGATGTTCGTGCCGAGCCATGAGAGTTTTATGTAACGAAAACTGTAAATGTGCCCCGGGAAAAGTACCATGTACGAATAAAGGAGATGCGGAGAAAAATGAAGTTGTAAGTATAACTTTCTTAAATTTTATAAGCTCTATAAGTTCAAATGTTTATAAGAATTTCACGCTTGTATTAGTGTTCTCGGATCAAAATGAAATCAAAGGCGAAGACTTCCAAGGCCAAAAACGTAACGCCTAAAGATTCCGTGATAAACCTAATTCCGGAGGAAATCCTCTCAAATGTCACAGATTTCAATTTTCTTTCAAATGAAAATGATCTTGCTGAAGTTCCTGTCGAAATTGAGGTATGTAATACTCGTTTATTACGCGTTTAGCAACTATGGAAATAACTTATTTCCGAGCTTATTTCATATGAAATTTAAAATTTTACGTTTTTTATTTGCCCATTCATAATGAACTAATTAAAGGGATGATGGCCAGTTTATCATGAGTCATCCTCATGAGTCACGAATGTCTATTTTGGGGGTAATGTTTCACATATTGTTGTAGAGTGTCCGGGTTATTAGGGGCTCATGATTTATAAATAAACATTGAACTCGGACATGGAAACCTAGGTTTTATTTAATCCACCTAATTTACGGTAGAATTAACCAATAGTAGCCATCATAGTAGTCACTATAGTAGTAGTAAATAATGATAACAATTGGCGTAGATAGTAGGAAGTCCAATTTTGTTACAATCAGATGGGAGAAAGTTAACTCTTTACGAAGCAGTGGTGGTAATAGAATGGCAAGATTTTCCCCCGCTTGCAAATATAGCGCCTGCAATATTACGCACTTATCATTTTTGTCCGCCATTTACGAAGTCGCAGTCTAGTAATGATTTCCCAGAAGTATTATTTATATTTAGCTCTAACAAAAGAGTTACCTGGTTCTAGCTCTAACTAAGAGTTACCTCAATCGGACCCAAAATAGGTCTTTCTATAAAGTAACTTGGCTTTCTTGTTTATAATGAAAACTGTTTTTGCAAGGACGATTTACATTGACCATGATATATATTCTCCTTGGGTTTTACTCTCTCAGCTGCTGAGAGGGTAAGATCCAAGGATAATTAATATCAATGTCAATTTAAATCATCCTTGCAAAGAACAGTTTTCATTATCCTAAGTGTCTTCTGTCTGTCTGTCTGTCTTGCGTCTGTTTCTCTATAGGCGTCCGAGTCGTTCAACCTAGGACCTCCAAATTTCTCACAGCTATTCTTATAGCGCAAAGGCAGCGAGTCGCGCTATTTCCATCGATTTCCAATTTGGTTAAAGTTAATTAAATAATGTTAAAAAGCGATTCAAAATCTATGTATTTTTGCCCCTGGAAAGTTGCCGTGAATCCTGCAACCTACAGCTGCAACCTAGCTGGGGCCCAACCGACACCTATTTTAGTTCTAGCTGGGGCCCGGCCGAAGGAAGGGCTACCCAGCTAGTAAACAATAAGGCCAAGTTAATTTATAGAAAGACCTATTATATGAGTATGTCATGTTTGTTTTAATGGGGGATTGGTGGGTTGTTGTGCCCCCCCCCCGTTTACCTGACACAGCTAAAACTCGCACACAATTTAGAGGTACTTCAGTAAAATAGATTGAAAAAGAATTTAACAGTCAATCGGATCCAAAATTATAAGAGCGCGTAATTTTTTTTAATTCGACAATCGAAAGCGAAACGACACTGGTTTATTTAGTTAGAGGGGTTCGATACCTAACCAACGACCTATCATTGATGGATGCCAGCTGGAGAAATTGCCAGCGTTATTTAAAATATTTTTTCAAATAAACACTTAGTGAATAGAACTATAAATTATTTGTAAAAAAAATAATATTTGTCTCTAATTTTTGCAGAGCCTTGAAACAATGATTGAGGCAGAACTAAAGACGGCTGACAACTCCCAAGAACTGTTTTCAGACAGAATATACTACGAAATATCATCAGATTGTGAAAGAAATCAGGTATTATTATAATTATCATTCGTTTATTTATGATAGTGGTCATATACGGGGGCAGATCACTAAGCTTTAGAGTGGCCTAATAATCATGATTTAATCATTTTAATCATGATTTAATCATTTTAAGCACGATTTAATCATTTTTAACTTTATTTAATCATTTTTAACAAAAATTCACACTATGACCTGGTAAAATTTGAAATTCATACCTAAGACATTATGAGTTATTCCCCGTGGTTATGATTTTACATCCTGTTTATTTATTTACAATTTTTAGAACATTCCAAGTGAGTCAGAAGATAACGAAGATTTATTTGAACCGCCACAACCAAATAAAGCAAAATCAATAAGAAGTAACCGGAACCAGGAAAATCCGGCCAAAAGAAATATTTTTGCTACTGACTCGGATGAAGATACTTCAACCATTACTACAACGAAAAGGAAAAAAGTTGGAAAGAAACATTCCGGAAAAACAAAGCCATATAAAAATTTGAAAAAGGCAGCTGCGTCTACTGCTGGTGCTGTTGATTCCAGCAGAGAAAATTTTGCAAAACAACATATGGAAGAAATAAGAGTGAGTATCAATTTATTGTTGGTTTAAATATTTTAAATTTTAATTAATTTGAAAAACAAATTTAGATTGCTTCTAAAACTGTTAGCCGAGATGCTTTGGAAAATTTCTTTGTGAAAGTAGCACCACAACTACCAGAGGCCTTATCCATAATATATGCTACTAATGACGAAAGTAATGGTTAAGTAGAAATTATGTTTAATTCAGAGAAAACGGCATGGTATTAGAAGATAAAACTTATTTTATACAAGACGTTTCGAGCCGAGGCTCTTCTTCAGTCGTTCGTTAGTTTTAATTTGATTTAAAATTTTACCACGCGCCATATTCAAGTTCTAATATCACGCGAGCAGAAGGTCAGCGTGTTAAAAAATAAACAAAAGTTTAACTGATTTTAACAATTTACGTGTGTAATAGAATCAATGTAAACGATAAATCCAAAGTATATGTAAGTCAGTGTGAATTATTAAAATATAAATATAAAATAAAATAAAATTTTAAATCACAATATTACCCCAATTAGTTACTTCTTGACATCCTTTATCTAAATTTAAATTACCTAGTTTACGAATATACAATCCTTCATAGAATTTTCTTTTGTACCATTGGTTTCCCGTTTTAAAATTTTGTAATCATCCCATTTAATAGAGTGGTTTAACGTAGACCAAATATGTTTTGAAATTCCGTTATTCATATCGCCCTTAGCCACGCAGGATTTATGTTCACGTATCCTGTCTAAAATGGAACGTTTTGTTTCACCAATATACGTTTTTCCACATGAGCAAGGGATTTCATAAATAACGCCTCGAATGGCGGAATCTTCTATTTTAGGTTTTAAATGAGAAATTTGATTTTTTAGTATATTAGTGGTTTTTGATACTAAGTTTATTTTATAATTTTTCAAAATACGTTTAAGTTTCTCTGTGGTTTTAGGTATATAGGGTAAAACTAAAACCTCCTCTTTAGGTTTACTTTTCATATCAGAAGGCATGCTGATTAAGTTTCTGTCAAATATGGTTTCTATAAGTGTTTTTGGATAATCTGATTCAATTAACTGATTTTTAATTTTTAATTTATCCGCAATTGGGTTATCAGATATGGATTCAATATGGTGTTTTAAACCTTTTACGACTGATGTTTTTACATGGTTGGGGTGGTTTGAATTAAAGTTTAAAAAGGTTTTTGAATGAGTAGGCTTTTGGAATAATGAAAAGGTTAGTTTACCATTAACATTTTTAATAAATAGGTCTAAAAAAGGAATTTCGTGGTTAACTTCTAGTTCAAGAGTGAAGTGAATAGAGTTATGTAAATTATTTAAATCATTGTGAAAAGTCGTTAATGAATCCAAGTCTCCCTTCCATACAAAAAATATATCATCCATAAAACGAAGCCAGCAAGCCAAATTGTTAAAATCAGTAAAACTTTTGTTTATTTTTAACACGCTGACCTTCTGCTCGCGTGATATTAGAACTTGAATATGGCGCGTGGTAAAATTTTAAATCAAATTAAAACTAACGAACGACTGAAGAAGAGCCTCGGCTCGAAACGTCTTGTATAAAATAAGTTTTATCTTCTAATACCATGCCGTTTTCTCTGAATTAAACATAATTTCTACTAATATTCACCATGGTAAATAATAAGTTTAATATAAATGGTTAAGTAATTAAACATAATAAAATATGAATATTAAAGTGCCAGGTAAGCTTATATTGAATTCTTGTAATTTTAGATGAAGTGACTGACAAAGAAAATAGAGATGTAGAACCACCCGCACCCTCTTCACCTCCTCAAAAGAAACCGAAGTGTATATGTGGAAATTGTAGGCCAATGCCGACAGAAGACGAAAACAAGTGTTGTCGACAAGTACTCTGCGTTACTACAAGAGCCATGTTCAACTTGGTTTGTCTGTACAGACCCATACTTCAAATAAGCATGCGGTTCAGAAAAGAGGCTGCAAGGCGTAGAGGGCTGAACGCCGATAACGAAAATTTCCGGTAATTAACATAATTTGTTCTGATTTGTTTGAGTTTCTAATTTTCCTTTAGTTATCACGCATATCGCAATTACACGCTTTTGGATTATGGACGTTTGGGTGCGGGCAATAGGATTGTTATACCATCGTGTTGTGTTCTGGAAATAAGAAGAGCGTTTCCCTCGCTAAATGGTGGGTATACTGGATTCAGACGTGGCCGTATTGTTGAAGGCTATTAAATTTATCAGTTTTCAACTTTGATAATAAAAATAAAGTTTGAATTTTATTCATTCTATTTTTTAAAATCTAACATTTTTACAGTATTAGAGACCCTTTGGTAAATCGTGATTGGTAGTTAGCCAGAATGTCATCTTTATCCGGCTTGTCTTGCATGCTTATATGTTTAGAAAGATTTCTTGGATCTGTTACATCAAGAATTGATGGATCTGTCATTTTACCCTATTATAATTTACATTTTCAGTTTTATAACCATTATAATGTCATGTCATAGAATGAAAATATCTTACTTTAAATTTAATCTTTTCTTCAAAGATTTTTTCCACTACTGAGTCAATATAAGTGTACCTCTTTGGTTCGTATAATTTTCCAATAGCCCAGTTTTTGGCCTTTTTATTCCAAAAAAGTTTGTACTTTGGGTTTCCATTTCCATCACAAGATTCTTTTCGATCAACGTGGCAGTTATAATCAATTGCTGCTATTGTTATCCGTGTACAATAACTTTTCCATCTTTCAGATGAGTCGCAATTAAATTATGTTTTATAATATACAGGGTCTTTTTTTTTGCTCGGAAAAGTGTTTTTTTTCAAAAACTATTTATAGTACCGATTTCAAATTTGGAAGGTCAATTCTCTATACCGGGGGACATCAGTTTGAGAAATTTGAGCGTTTTCGGTAATGTTTTTCACCAATTTTGAAAAATTATTTTTCGACCACTAGGTGCGAGATAAAAAAATTCTATTATAAAGTTGTAGGCCGTCATCGAAAACCCTTAAAAATTGTTCACTCGACGAAAAACAACTTATTTATCAGTGAAAATTCGAGCTTGAAAAATTTACAAGTTGGTGAAGCCAAATTACGATTGTTTGAAACGATAATTGAAAAGGGAACAAGTCTTATACAAACGTAGTAGAGTTTTCACACTTGAAAAAATGTACACGTTTGGTTTTTAAATGCAGATATTTTATTCACATAAATTTTTACAAAACATTTTCAATAATATCACCATTGGCTGCAACACAGGTTTGTGCGCGGACAATTAAGTTCTCAAACGCTTTCTCTACCATTTCTGGTGTGACGTCTCGGCAAGCACTGATTATTCGTCTAATGAGTTCCTCCCTAGTTTCAATGGGCGTGGCGTATACCTTTGCTTTAACGAATCCCCAGAGAAAATAATCCAGCGGTGTTAGGTCAGGTGACCTTGCTGGCCAATGCACTGGACCATTTCTCCCTATCCACCTTTCAGGAAACTCGTTGTTGAGGTGCTCAGTTACTTGCCGGGGAAAATGCGGAGGGGCGCCATCTTGCTGAAACCACAACTGACGTCTTTCAGCCAATGGAAGGTCGTCGATTGCGTCACTCAGTTCGTTCTGTAGAAAATGTAAATACCTTTGGCCGTTGAGGTTCGTCGGCAGGAAAAAGGGACCAATCAAACGGTTTCCAACAAGTCCAACCCAAACATTGACCCGTTAAAATTGAACCTGGTGATGATATTCAAAACCCCAATGTGGGTTGATGTCAGACCAAAGATGGCTGTTTTGATGATTAAAGGGCCCATCTCTAGAAAATGACGCTTCGTCGGAGAACAAAACATGTCGCAAAAATTGTCTATCTTCTTGGACAGCATTTAGTAACCAGTTGCTAAATTCATAACGTCTTTGATGGTCTCCGTCAATTAGTCCTTGGTGGAGCGTAGCTCTGTATGGGTGATAGCGATTCTTACGAAGAATTTTCCACACATGATTTGCAGAACAACCCAAATCAGCAGCGGCGTTAGCGCAACTGTGACGAGGATATGCCACAAAGTACGCGAGTACATTGTTCTCGAAGTCTAAATCCGGTTGACCCAATCCGCGAAACCTAGGTTGCAAGTTACCAAATTGATTGAAATCGTGAATTGCTCGTCTTACTGTATTTACAGATGGTGCTCCATTTGGATGTCTTTCTGCGAAGATTTCAGTCACTCTTCTAAGGTTTTGCGCTGCTTCTCCATAGTAAATGGCAACTATCTCGGTACGCTCAGCTACTGAATAACGAGGCATTGTTCGAAATATTATCAAACACTGATAATAATCTCCCAAAGTTTTCCTTTAAATACCCAATGCATGTTTAGGATTGACCTATAGCCTCGTGTTTTTTAAATCCGGTCGTTTTTTTAACCAAAGTTTCAACTGGATTAGGTAATTCGGTTTCAATTATCGTTTCAAACAATCGTAATTTGGCTTCACCAACTTGTAAATTTTTCAAGCTCGAATTTTCACTGTTAAATAAGTTGTTTTTCGTCGAGTGAACAATTTATAAGGGTTTTCGATGACGGCCTACAATTTTATAATAGAAATTTTTTATCTCGCACCTAGTGGTCGAAAAATAATTTTTCAAAATTGGTGAAAAACATTACCGAAAACGCTCAAATTTCTCAAACTGATGTCCCCCGGTATAGAGAATTGACCTTCCAAATTTGAAATCGGTACTATAAATAGTTTTTGAAAAAAAAACACTTTTCCGAGCAAAAAAAAAGACCCTGTATAGGTATAATATAACTTACGTGTAAAAATTCTTCTTGGAGGCATAGGCAAGAATCAAATTGTTGAAACATTCTATAAACCCGGTGTGCCTGTAAAAAATTATAAACTTAATCAAATCAATTTATAAAGAACATTCGTATTTAACCAACACTACCGTAAGTTAGTATAATACTGTAAGTTATCCTCAAA
The DNA here is from genome assembly GCF_980474605.1 of Leiobunum rupestre. Classification (NCBI taxonomy): domain Eukaryota; kingdom Metazoa; phylum Arthropoda; class Arachnida; order Opiliones; family Sclerosomatidae; genus Leiobunum; species Leiobunum rupestre. The sequence continues at coordinate 899,209 of NC_143389.1, forward strand.
GTATTTATTCTGAACTATATTTTCCAAGGCTTTGTACGCTGGAGAATTTTCATTTAGCCAATCTTTATTCCTCTTATCTTCTGGTAAAGGTATTTCGTGATTACAGGCAAATCCCGCTCCAAAATCAGTTAACCACTCATGGTAGTTAGTTACGTGATTAAGACAACTTTGGAAACTTGCCTAGGTAAAATAACAACAAAATAGTTGTAAGTGATGTTACTTCAAATGGCATAAGACAAAAGCTTAACCAGTAGCAAATCATAGTCTCCCTCACAATCCCTAGCACAGTACCACAGATGGTTTCGAATATCCTTAGCCCATTCTGCTAATACTGAACATCCTTTCTGATGTGAAGCCTTGATTGGCGAAATGCATTATATATCGCAGTTGTATTGATAATTTTTTTTATTAAGACCACTACTTCTATTATTTTCTTGGGCAAGTTTTTCCCTCCATGCCATATGTCGAGTGAGAGTCTTGCATCCTTCAAAACTCTGCCTGATTTGCCTAAATAAAACATTTTATAAGGTGGTGTTTGATCAATATTTTTATCATATAACATACCCATTTCGCTCACCACTTCAACAATTTTAATTCCATGATCAGCTGCTTTCGTCATTATTTCTTGTGAAGCTTTTTTAAAACCGATTAACTCCATGTTGCAACATTTTCCATTCGCTTGGCGCACATCAACATTACATATAGCCAATATTTTTTTGGTTTTTATGTCGGCAAAGGTGTATGTACAGTAAGTACAACTATGACCAGGTGAGTCCATCCGCCCATCGCCTGCAATAACAAGTTCTTGATCTCCTTCTAAGTCGTCATAAACTTTATCTTGGAATATTTGCCAATAATTTTGAATTGCTTGTCTAATGAAATGCCTCTGATAACTGTTAGGAAAATAAAACTTTTAGAAAATGTTGAGTTTCTCTAATATAAATTTCATACCGGTAAAACGTATCTTTTGATATGAGATGTATTTTTGAAAAATTAGCAAGTTTCACTATTTTAGTAAATTCATGACCAGCTAACAATATTCCACTGGCAACTTTAATATTCCCCGCGAAGATGCCATGAAAACACTTTTGGCTGTACCACAAACCCTTTTAAAATTTTGTTGTATGGTTTTATTTGAAATGAACGCAAAAAGCAATATGTCTAAACGTGTAAAGTTACTTTTTTGTGTTGCTTGCCTCCCCCCTGCTGAGCATTTCCAAGAAAATATTAGAGCTGTTCCACGGAAGGTAGATTTGTATTCCACTGCAGCACCACAAAAGCAATTCAGTCCAAAAGCTTGTTTTACTAAATTTTCGAGGTTGGAGAAAAATACCAATACTATTTCTTCTTGGACTGCGTCTTTTGGAGTTGGGTCAGAAATAATTAGGTCCTGAAACTATAATAAGACAACGGTGCATTAACTTAAATATCCTTTTCATAGTAGAATGCAATATAGTACCTGATTTGCAAGATGTTGACAGTTGTCAACCAGAAGGGGAGACGTAAATGTTGAGCTCACACCGCCTGCGGGACTTATGAACATTTGAGGGGGTTCTATTGTTGACTGTCTGAGTGTAACAATTAAATTTATTACATATTTCATTAAAATAATTTCAAGTAAGCCAGGCCTACTCCAGCCTTTCCAGGTGCTATTACTGTGTAGCGTAATGGCGACCAGTAGGCAGACTGGTCGACATTACGCTACCGGAAATGATGTTTAAACGTGTTTTAACTACCTCGTGCAACTTACCGATTGTTTACGTACAAAGGAGACTGTGCATAGGTAGATAATGGACTTGTTACATGAACAGTTACGGTCTGTAATTTCTCATTGAAAGATGACCTAAATTTAAAATTTTAATCAGCCAAAACATCGTTAATGCAATCACTTTACAACTATCTTACAACATTGGGGTAGAAATCAGTCTATTTTGCCTAAACCCAATTCTAGTACTCCTAGGAGTTAGGTCGTTAGTACGACAGAACATTTCAGTTTGAGTAGATACCTCAGAGGCTGAAAATACCACAATTTGTGAAAAAAAAATACTATATAGAATAACGTATAATTATAATTAGTAAGTATTATCTTATTTACATTTTTTCTTTGAATAACTAAAGTGATTTTCTTGACATTTATCAAAGTATTGTTTTTTTCCACATTCCAATTCATCCCTAAAATTCATTTACCATTAGTTCTATCTATAATCTAAACAAATTAAAGAATAAAAACAATATAATATAATATAATATAATATAATATAAAGAATTAATCTTACAGTCTTTTGAAAAGATGTGCAGCAAATTGTTCATTAGTAAGATACAATCGTTTACGTTCGCGGGACCATCTTTCAAACATCTCCAAACCCAAGTTAACTTTGTAAGTTTTATTTACTTTATTATCTTGCGGTGGATCCATCGTTGATTAAAAATTGATTACGACGAAAACCGATTTACCGAACTCGCGATATTTTTCAAGAATTTGGCCTATTAAAAAGATATAAAACCGTTACAGCCGGAGCTCATAAATAACGCACGGGCTCTATAACAAGAGAAAAGAATTTCAGTCTTAGAATATAAAGCGGCAAAACCCTTTCTTTAGGCAGAGTTGGTTAGGCGAGAAAGCAGAAGGGCCCATTTACTAACGGATCTCCCTAAAAACTGTACATGGACTCGACCGTCTTCGCCAGCTAGCCAAGTTTTTAGCCGTTATCCGAACAAAACCCTCAAAAGGGCCAGTCGAACGGTGGCGCCATCTAAATCGAAAACCCAAACTGCAATTCGATTTTTTTTATAAATAGAGTGCGATCTTGTTCCTTTAAAGGGAATTCTATAAATGGTGAAGTGGGTTTTTAAAAAACAGCTATAGATATCAAAAAAACGTTTATTAACTTCGCTGATTAAGAGAACAAAGCTTAATTTCCGAAATTATGGATCAAATTCGATTTCTAGATCCCAAAATTTACTTAAAATAAAAATTACTTACCAATAATTGTTATATTTAAACAATTTACGAAATCAACTTAGGCCTTTGGTTTAAGCTTTTTTATTACGTGCTGCGTTGCAAAAGTCCCCAAATCGTCTATTTATTAATTTTTTAACACACTGGGATAGAATTTTGTATGAAAAAACCAAATTAAAAGTGCGAATAACCTGGAGTGATTACTAACAAGTATGGACGTCGGAATCCAGAGGATGCGGTGAAAAATTCTTTTGCGAAGTCAACGGTTGCCACTCAGCCTCAAAAAAGGCGCTTATTAACGGTATAGCAGTACTCATTTTTCGTAGCAACAAAATTGTAAATAAAATAATGCTCAGAGATTGAGAATCAGTACCCTTTTTACCTCTCCGAGGGGACAAAGTCCCCTAGGAGGGGTTATACAACGACCGTGTCTGTCTGTGGGTGGGTCTGTGGGTGGGTCTGTGGGTGTGTCTGTCTGTCAGGACTGCGAACGCGTTCGCATTTTCGGTGCAAAGTGTAATCACTGCGTACGCAGTTTCTCAAAGGGTTGGCAAAACCACCGTGTGACGGTGAGCGTTAACGGATGCATTTGCGGTTTGGTTTGGATGGTGTTTTTTCGCTCACCGTCGTGACGGTTTGGTGTGTTACGTTTTTGTAATGTTTATGCGTAGGTTGTGAGTGTTGAATTTGTTGTGTTTGTGTTCTGATGGATGTGCATGTTGAGTTTGTTGTGTTTATATGGGCGTTTTCTCTCCAACTTCTACTTAATGACTTTGGGACGGACCGAGTGCTGAGTGTAATGCTACCTCTCAACGTCCAATGGCAGGGTTTCCACCAGTTGTACACGGTATTCGTCTTAGTATCAATTTGCGATCGCATCGGGCGGGATTTGAACCCGAGACCTCCTGATTGACAGGCGGACGTTCTACCACAGAACCACCGACACTTGTTACACCTTATTGAAAATTAGACCTTCAGCTTTATCGGAAGCGTATTTAATAGAGTACGAAATTTTGGTTTAATTGAAATAGAATTGAAATTGAAATTATTGCATCGAAGAAATTCTAATTTAGCGTTTCTCTATTGATTAAAAACAAATGCGCCACCCAGGTTTCGAACCCAGACCATTCGGCTTGGCAGTCGAGCGCTCTACCACAGAACCACCGATAGCTGCTTAGATTCACTGAAATTAAGACAGGCATCGTAAGCATAATAGGTAATAAAGTCTTTTTTTATTAATGAATTTATGAAGGCCTAATCTGGTATTTTTTAAAGGTTAAATCTTGTTTTAGCGCAGTCAGCCGAGATTAGAGGGTTAAAGGGTAGACCCTGTGGGTGGTCCACTTTCTTAATGACCTATATATAGTTCTGTTAATTCAAAGGAGATAATTTAACGTTAATTGCTTTAAAAGCTGGCGGTTAGTCAAGTGGCTCTCTGTGCTTTGTTGATGGTAAGGTTTTTGCTTCTTGTAAATACATTTGGTGTGGATATTTGGATATCTACGATTTCTAACGCAGTCAATGATTTCTTGGGTGTGCGAGTCATTATATGATATTGGAAATTGGACGGCATTGGTCTTTTTCATGTGGTATGCGTCACAACGTCAACAGGAAGTGAACGAGTCGTCCACTACCAGATATCTACGGTATCTTCATCAAGGGCGAGTGTTGAAATAAAATGAGCGTTAAAGATGCGGCAAGTATTTCGTAAGCGAGTAATTCCAAAAAGCCTCTGTAGATATTTCATTAAAATTTGCTTCGTATTATATTTAACTGATAAACTTGTTCTGTAAAAGGGTTTAATTCAATTGTGCATTGTTATAGTACGTCCAACTTACTGTTGTAACTACTTAACTTATGATATTCTGAATAAATTAAAATTGGTCGTTTCGTCTCAATTATTTTAATTATAATTAAAATTTTATACCGGGCGGGATAGAAATGGGTTAATATTTTTAACAAATAACTCTAAATTGCGGAGATATATCTTTAAGGGTTATCTCGAAAAATTAATACCACTAGGGACAATTCTTCCGAGGAGAGGTATATTTTGGCTTGCCAACTTGTTGATAAATACTTAATTAATGACTAAGGCTGTATTTAATTATGCAACTGAACATGTATTGTGTTAAAGCCATGAAGTCGTTCAAAATATGTCGATAAAATGGTAGAAACTTTAATTAACTTGCCCAGTCCAGGCAAAGTTAGAAACACATCTCGTAATAATTGCATTCCGTGATTCAGTTATCAAACATTGTGCCGTGAGTAAAACTTTCTATAGTGGAAAAAAATATATATTTATTTGACCATTTAACTATCTGAAAACTTTCCGTAAAAGATTGGAGGGTTCGCGTGTCGATGTTAAATTAAATATTTTAAAATATTTGAACTTAATTAAGCTCTAAATAAAAGAACTTCGATAGCCTTGCTATTAAGAGTTTTATTTGTGTCTGACTGGCACGGCAAAAATTTAAGTCCAAATAATTAAACAGTCATTTGAGGGCAACCAAATTTTTAAAATTAAACAAAAATGTATGTAATAATTTAATTGGTATGCAATGAAATAAATAGTTCATGTTGTTCTTTATTAGGCCAAATACTATGTGCCTCATGATATCAATCTCTCGGGGTAGCTTAAGGAGTAAAATGTTTATCTAAGTGTAAAAGATAATTTATTGAAAATGTTTTTGAAAACAAGAGTTAGGTCTTCAAGGTAAATTTTTATAAAAATGTACATTTTCAAAATAAATATGATACATTATTCTATCAAATGCTTTGTTAATTTTGTTAAAATAAACAAAATTTATGGTTGACTACTAATACATAATTATTTATTTAAAATTTCCTGGATGTATTTCAGTAGAATATGCAAAAATAATATTAAAAAATTAAATATAATAATTTAAATAAGCACCAAAATTTAACGATTTAGATTCAAATTTTAAGCTCGAAAAATGCAAGTTCTTGAAACTGGAGAACGAGTTTCTGAGCTACTGGCTAAATAAACAAGACATTCATCCTTTGGAAAACCAGATGAAACCAATCATGAAAGCACCAGCGCGTGAAAATGTGGAACCACAAAACTCATTCTTCACGCTTGGCATCGATCTACTCGCTTCTTCAACACGATACACCATGTACTTGCGGTAAAGCTCAAGAAAAAACGATCGTAGACGTACTTTCCTTTTAAGCCGAGTTCAAAGGTCAGAAATGCAAGAAGGCGGCCGGTCCTTGTAGAACTACTTTTCCTGGTCACGTGTTTGTAGGACCTAACCCTTGGTTAACGTCACGTAACTTTGAACAGTGCTTTTTGTGGAGAGTGTGCTTCCCCCCCTTCTTTTTCAACGTCACTTGTTGACCTTGCGGAAACTGATTTACTCACCCTTGGTTGACCTAGTTTTGAAAAGTGCTTTCCCCTTTTCAAAGGGGTATTTTTGATTGGAAACGAAATAAATAGAAGGTGGTGGTTGGTGTTGTTTTAATAAAAATATTAAGCCAGGTTTCACAGTAATATATAATTTTATTTATTAACGGGCTTTATGGCCGAGATACGATTAGTTAAAAAAACTATGTTTCGGGGTGAAAATCAAGAATAATGGACTTCTGGTTACAAAAATTTAACCGTTGCAGTATCAATAAATACAGCTTAAAGATTTTATTATTGAATTATTATTTCATTTTTTCAGTATTAATTACATTATTAACAAAAATCCCAGAATACATGTTTTATTTTTGTTGTTCAATTGAAAAACCTTGTCCCTGAAACCGGAAAATAAGTAAAGTGACATTGGTCTGTGTCCTGTAAGAGAGGTACTGTACCAGCTAGAAGTTATGTATAACGAGTAAATCGTTCACATTTTGTGGATTTATTGTACATCTCTTGTCGGTGACAATCAAACCAGCCCTGCTGAAATTTCTCTCTTAACTTGAGCTCGTAGCCGGAATAGCAAATACACACCGTGCCAGTCTAGCTAAACGAGGATAGGTGCTTTCTCTTGCTTTCCACCACGTATGCGGATCTTCTGGTTTGTCAATATCAGGTTTACCCGTTGCCAAGTACATTTTTATTTCGTCATTAATGGAACCAATTCCGTTATAGTCATCAGGTCCACATCAGTCCCCAAAGCGGATTTTTTCGGCGGTGAAACTTCTACTTGAAGATTCTGCTCCACAGGCCAAACTTTAAACTGCAAACACGATTTTTCGACTTTGCCCTGGTAACGTGTTTTGGACTTTGCCCCCGTGACGTGTTAAAGAGTTGTTTTAGGGTTATAGCTTTATACTTACTTCCTAGTGTTTCGAACATAGTACGTACTGCTCTATGCGCTTTTTCCGACAGGTTTTTTAAGTGTTGAACATTAGGACATTAAAATGCCGACACACAGTGCTCATCTACTAACAAAACCTTCGTCTTGAGACTCTGCTCGCCTTTTAATAAGCAAATCTCCTGAAAAAAAAATGTTAGCATAGCCAAATGTTACTAAAAAATCGTTTGCGACTTAAAGCAAATTCTAGGTTAGCGGAACTATAACGATTATTACAATTTTGGAAAATTGTTTCATACACTTTTTTGTATGTTTCTAGAAATTGTTAACCTTTTTTTCCAATACCATAAGTACTAATTGAAATTGCCGCTCAAAATATTAAAAGATGGAACAGTGTCGCCCTATAGTATTAAAAACTGCATATGTTAACCGCGGCGGGATAAAGTTCAATCCCTGCCATGCCAAGTTTTATTTTTTACTACTTTTTCGTTAGTCAGACTATGGTTTAAAAACAATTTGTTCTACTATAAAACGCTGGCCTTAAATGGGTTAGAGTGTGCAATAACTGGTGGCTTTACCGGGTAGTCGGGGTCCGGCTCTTGTAACCCATAAGGGCGGTGGCGCACTGGGAGATGTTAGCTCTGATCAAATGGTCCTATCTCCACCTCCGACTTCGGTCAGGTTTGGGCTGGATACTGAACTTCGGTTCAAGCCAACGGAGAGGGTCCAGGCCAACTGGTCGCCTCGGTAGATTGCTTAGCCTGCTGTGGGGCGGCGAGCCTCCGTATGAGGACACGGCGGACCCATCTCCCGGCCGTTTGGACTCCCACCGGGATCTCCGGTGCCAGCTGTGCCGGGTTATGCGGGCTGCTGTGTGCTCGTCGTTCCCCTTTAGGAGCTCTATCCAAAGGGTTTGGCTCCTTAACTTCATAGGTAGGGTGTCGGCTGGAGTTGCTATTGCACCCATTCTAAATCCCACTGCTGTGTGCGAAGTGGGAAGTGGGAATTGGTCCACCCATTGCTGCACCTTCTGCTGGGTTGAGTGGCTTGCGTCAAAGGTGAGACCATAGGTAGCCCGGTAGCAAAATAACGTGTCAAATACGTGTATATCAGAAGTAAATATAACGGAACAAGCAAACGTGACCAGAACGTCGACCATGTCACCATGATTTACGTGAGCAGACACGTTGCAGTATGGTTTTGTCACGTGACGAAACTGAGGTCGACCACGTTTTCTAAAAAGCATCATTGCCGTGTAGAAACACCTGTATAGTACCTTTCCTTTAAAGCCTTCTAAACGTTGGAAATGTCTATCCTTTGACGTGTGTGGATATATCTGCTGTATGTTGTTAAACGGACGCATTTCACGTTTCCTTCAACATCCTTTACACGTTGGAAATCCAGCCTCTTGCACGTTGTAAAACGGAGTCTTTACACGTACGCAATCCCGCCCGCTACACGTGTGTCAATGGGATAGGTTTACGTTCTCAAAATAGCCCTACACCCGTTTCTTTTAACGTCCTTCACACGTTGGATATCCCGCCGCTTTGACGTGTTTCGATATCCCTGTTTTACGTTGTCAAACTCGCTCCTTAAAAGTGTGTAAATAGGTTTGCGTGCCATTATCAAACTGACCCTTTACGCGTAGGCAATCCAGCTCTCTACACGTGCGTTAATATACTTGTTGTACGTTGTTAAACTAATCTTTTTCACGTTGGCAAACTCGCTTCTTACACCTGTGTCAATAGGTTTGTTTGACGTTGTCAAACTAACCTTTAAAACGTTAGCAATCCCGCTCTCTGCACGCGTGTAAATAGGATTGATTTACGTTCACAAACTGGCGTTGTACACGTTACGTACGTGCTTCATACGTTGGATATATCGCCCCTTTACCATCTGTCGATATGCCTGGTGTACGTTATCAAACTGACTCTTTACACGTTGGCAACACCACTCCGTACATGGGTGTTAAAAGGCTTGTTGTACGTTGTCAAACTGACCTTTAACACGTTGGCAATCCGGCTCTTTACACGTGTGTCAGTACGCTTGTGTTTCGTTGTCAACCTAGCCCTGTACACGTTTCCTTTAACGTTCTTTCCACGTTGGAAACCCCGCCCTTAAAACGTGTATCGATATGCCTATTGCACGTTCTCAAACTTACCATTTACACGTTAGAAATCCCGCTCCTTACACGTGTGTCAGTACGCTTGTGTTTCGTTGTCAAACTAGCCCTATGCCGTACGTTTCCTTTAACGTCCTTTACACGTGGAAAACCCCGCCCTTTTAACGTGTGTTGCTATGCCTGTTGTACGTTGTCAAACCTAACCTTTACACGTTTCCAAACACATCTGATAAATGATAACAGACAACTTTCATACTTGTTAACCAATTTAATTTTCATTTTCATTTTTTTGGAACAAGTTAAAGAGAAAAATTATTCATTTATTTTATCTTGTTTGGCCCCCTTTTTAGCAAGTCTGGCGGGTGCCTGTTTCAGCCATCCCTTTATTACACCTTCGGTTTCGGACTCTTGCGCCTTTTGAAATCCGATGTTGGCTCGTACAGCACCTTAAAATTAGGTAGATAATTATTAATTTCCAAAATTTCTTTTACATTTTGTTCTTCCATTACTTATATGTGGAAAAGTTGATCACATTACAATTATCATTGCATATTTTAAAATATATAAAAATGCAAAAACCATTTAACAATTTTGCTTAAAAATGTCTATCTTTTCAAAATTCAGTGATCACGCGCAGCCGCTTTATATAATATTTTAGAATAAAAATAGCTCGTGCGTTTTGGAACGAGCTCTGAGCAAAAATTAAAAAAATGCAGGCGCTTCTAACTTTACACCGTAGAACGAAATGGCAGCACGTGATCACAAAAGAGAAGGAGATATGTTATATGGTAATGCCTATTTGTCTAGGAGCAACAAACACAAGAACGCAGCTAGCCTTTAAACACGCAAAGGCAGTGTTGTGTACAAATTTCATTGGATGAGCCTTTACGCTGAACGTTTTACGGAAATGGGGAAGACAATTTTAACTTTTCCCCTTCCGACGGCAGCAGGCGCTATAGCGTCTAACCAATGAAAAATGTACACAAGAAAATGCATAACTTTTGAAGGGTGGCGTTCTCCTTGTGTTTGTTGCTCCTAGCTATTCGTAAAGTCCCAAATATATGTGTAAAATATTTACTAATAACCAACTCTTTCGTCAATAAAGATTTAAATGGCATTTTTTCATGCCCAGCCCAATTATATGTTTGATCAATTTTGTCACTCCAAAGTGTCGATAACACTCGTCTTGTTCCATCATCATTATTTTTACTACCTAATCCCACAAGAAATCATTTCTATTCAAAGTTACAAACATCGAAAACCATATCTAATTATTATTTTAAAGGTAATACCACTGTCAATTGGTTTTCCTTTTTCATATGAAGTCCCTGTACTACAATTTAAGTAAATAATAAGAAAAATAATACCCTAGGCAACACCGCAGGCGTAACTCTGCTAGCGACTTACAATGCCTTATTTACAGGTGGTTTGGTTTAGTTTTCCATGCTAAAACTGGATAAACGATGAAATAATGTGTTTCCTTTTAAATCAATAAAAAAAATTCCAACTGAGTTGCGTATAGTTATTGTTGGAATATCGCGCAAAACCATTCGTGTATTCTTATTTACGAACAATTTTTAAGGTTCATAGAATTTCTTCAATTATTTGTCTGGCAACGCTGTTCTTAACACCAAAAATGGCAGACAAGGAGGTTCTTGAAATTTTTTTGGATAAAAAGGGGCGCTGCAAATATAAGGGGCCGCTGCACAAAATTAGGGAACTTGACCACCTTGGTTCAATACGACACCCAAGACAGTGCGATCAAACAACAAAAACAGCGAGTTGTCTCGTGCGGAGTGGCCCTAAATGGGTTAGAGTGTGCAATAACTGGTGGCTTTACCGGGGAGTCGGGGTCCGGCTCTTGTAACCCATAAAGTAGGTGGTGCACTGGGATATGTTAGCTGTAATCAAATGGTCCTATCTCCACCTCCGACTTCGGTCGGGTTTGGGCTGGATACTGAGCTTCGGCTCAGGCTAACGGAGAGGGTCCGTGGAAACTGGCCGCCTCGGCGGATTGGGTACCCTGCTGTGGGGCGGCGGGCCTCCGTATGAGGGCAGGGCGGTCCTGTTTCCTGGCCTTTTGGAGCCACACCGGGATCTACGGTGCCAGCTCTGCCGGGCTATGTGGACCGCTGTGTTCCCATCGTTCCACTTTAGGAGCTCTCTCCAAATGTATACGTAGGTAGGGTGTCGGCTGGAGCTGCTATAGCATCCGCTCTTAATCCCACTGCTATGTGCGAAGTGGGAATTGGTTCACTTATTACTGCACCTTTAGGAGCTCTCTCCAAGGGGTTTGCCTCTTTACCTTCATAGGTAGGGTGTCGGCTGGAGTTGCTACAGCATCCACTCTTAATCTCATTGCTGCACCTTCTGCTGGGTTGAGTGGCTTGCGTCAAAGGTGCGAACATCAGTAATAGGATTTGTCATCTGTCCGTGCTAGGTGGACGCTGGCGTGGGCACTATGATGATCGGCCTCCGGTGGTATGGTCCCTGTTACAAGGTACACCGGGCTAGAAATACTGACACACTGTCTCGTGCGGAGTATTATATCAAAGGCTGCCTAGTTCCCTAATGTTGTGCAGCGCCCCCTACATATAAAAACGCTTAGAAGACACAAAGGTGGAGAAAACTATACCGAAGATGAGAAAAAAGAGAAAAAAGAATAAATCGTGTAATATTAACTTAAAAAAAGCATCCCAATTTTCGTTAGCTACTCTGTCTACATTTACTCTTGTCACCTCGCGCCTATGTTTTAGTTCCGTTCAAAACACATTTTCCTTTCGTCGTGTCCTCTGGCTTAGTAAAATGCGAGGGGTCCGACACTCGTCAACAATGCGTACGAAATTTGATAAGGATTTGGAAATTTTCATGAGATTTGATAGGGATTTTTAAATTTTCGTGAGATTTGATCGTGATCGTCATTTTAATTTTCATTAATTTGACTGATTTTCGAAAATCTATAGCTCTTTCGAGCTCGGTTCACATTCCTCTCATTATCTCATATCGACCTTTTCGTCAAAGTCTAGTGTAGAGCTCGGTGTTTAATAACTTTATTTATTTTTATCCACAAACGAAAATTATCCGAACAAAACGATTATTTTACATGTTAAATTGCTATATAGCCGTGGATAATATCCATAGATAAACAGTTAATCGTAACTTTTATGCTTAATCAAAACTTTAGCGGTTAATTTATCTGTTTCGCCGAGCTCTAGTCTAGTGTTAACGCGACTCAAGTCGTGTTCACACTAGAGACTTTGAGAACCGTTTTCGATCGTTTTGAGAAATCAAAATTAATTTTGAAAAGTATAATTTCATTTCTCAACGATAACCCTAAACATCATGTTGACCATTCCAAAACGGTCCTCAAAGGCTAGTGTGAACCGCGTTAATTACCTTCAAATCGTTTCAACGTAACACCGTCCTTCCAAAGTAGTCCAAAACCGTTTCGAAATCGATTCCAACTTGTGACCGAAGCTTATGAGAAACACAAATTTTGATTGTAATTATTAAACTTACTGCAGTTAGATATTTAAATTTGAAATTTATATAATTTTAAAGCAACGAAGCCAGAGTATTTCTTTAAGGGATATCCAAGCTTTTGAATTTCCAAAGGTGTGTTAAGAGGCCAATTTGTTTGAATTTACTTAACTAATCAATCTAAAAGTGTTTATTACTCGGTTTATTATGACTAAAGGGTAATACATCAACATTTCGACATTACCGACATGTCCGGGTTTTACCGTAATATTCAGGTAGTATTTTTTCGATAGACAAAGAGTGTAACAGTACTTTCTAATTTGTAAATTCGACCAAATATCTTTAATTCTGGACCGAACGAGAAACAACAAGACGTACGACGGTCAGAATACGCACAATCCTTCTTATGTGTTAAGTTAGTTTGAGCTATTCACAGCAACCTGCAACGCCGGTATCACAACCAATATATATCCACGGTCACACATAATTGTATTTACACTTATTTGTTACTTCTAGTCATACTTTGAAAACATCGAAGATTCCTTCCATCAGTGTCACTCTTATTTTTTACTTCTGAGCACACTTATTTGTTACTACTAGTCAGCCGTTGAGTGTCACACTTATTTCTTCTGGTTATACGACAAAGACTTGTTCAATCAGTTTCATACTTATTTGTTACTTCTGATCACACTTATTTGTTACGTTGAGTGTCACACTTATTACTTCTGGTCATACGCCAAAAACTAAGTCAATCAGTGTCATACTTAATTGTTACTTCTGGTCATACGCTGAAAGCGCGGCGCATTCTGAACGGTCTTGAAAAACGCTAGAGGGAATCGGGCGTGTAGACCTCGATAAACATGCGGCTTTACAATGTTGGAAATTGCGGGGGTCCGTATACGCTTAACAAAAAACCTTACTTGAATTAAAATTAAGGAACGTATTTGCAACTCTAGGTTATATGTAAACTACAGCTATTCAAAAAATATAGCTTTCATGAAAATCAGACTTAAATTAAGGAACTGTAGGTAGATTTTTAGGCCAAAATATAAAACCACGAAAATTGGCGTCCCGTAAATTACCCTGAAAACTATACTTAAATTTAATATTTACTGATATAACTGAAGTTGTAGGTCCGCTGAATAATAACCTACACAATAATTTTTTTAACGTTATCGGACTTAATTTAAAATAAAATATCTACCACATAAAGCGAAACCACCGAAAATATTAAATTGGGCAAATGCACAACTTCTAGGGCTCCGATTGGAAAAATTTATAAAAGGCTATCAATGGCGATGTAGGTACATTCGAACGAGATATCATTGACTCTTCTAGCCCTAACCGTTGAAGAGATATGCGCGACACGGCGGCATCGGCTACACTGTACGTGAGGGTAATACACACAAATCCTTAGGATTGTGTGTAAAAACGAGCGAACTGAGACAAAAACCAAAAGGGCCAAAATTCAAGACCGATGTATAGGTGGGTGAAGTAGAACTACGATTTATACAAAAACAATGCTAGACTAAGTTGAGCGCTAGAAGTTGATGGTAGAAATCACATTTGTTTTACAAATATATAGTGAACGAACACTAGGCGAACCCAATGCAGATCCGAGGGCCGACCCCATTGACCGACCCTCGGACCCACCCAGCAAACACAAATCGTTCCTGGGACGTCCCAGCATGGTCCCATCCAAAATTCGTCCTACGGGACGAATAACGGATGTCCCATTTTAGTCTTCGTAGAACCAATTTCGCGACATCCGATATTCAGCCCAATCGACGTCGCATGGATCTCCTCTATTCGTCCGAAATGTTTCGTCCATCAATGCTATCTAGAGATGCGTTTATCAGCAATTAATTTGAATTTTTTTCACCTGTATTTGTATTTGAGCTGATAATGATTAATGAACCACAAAATATTAATTTTATTAAGAATATTATTATTTAAATTTAAGAGTTTATTTAACGTGAATTAATGAAATTACGTGTTAAATCAAAACTACTTAATTATTTAATTAATTTTATCTGTTCTTAATTTTTATATTTTTTTATATTATTTTCTTAATTTTTATTTCCATTATTTTCATTTGATGAATTATTTCTACATACACAGCCAATTACTGCGAAAAAGCTGATCTAAGTTGGCCGAGCTAAAGTCCTTTTAAAATATCTGGTAGCCCAGTTTGTAGTTTCTTTTGTACGACGCCATTACTCGATAGTTTGGAATCGGTCACCATAAAGCGCTGGGTCCATAATGCGTTCTACTGCCGGGAGTAGTGGCTCAATCCTGTAATCCCAGGCGTCCGGGAGGCAGAGTTTGTGGAAGGCCGTGTGAGGACGACTACCAATCCCCCAACGGGTGGTCGGGATACTTCCGCCACGGGTGTCCCCACCCCTGTCCCCACGTATCCCCCGTTGGCGTGGCCGTTACACATGTCTCACCCTGATTAATCAGTTATTGTGTGTGTTCTGGTGTCTAAAGCCTCGGGTCGACACCGATGTTTGTGTATCTCAAAAAAAAATAATGCGTTCTACACAAACGTTAAAGATTATAACATAGTAATCTCTAGTATTGCTGATAATATATCATAAGAGTTAGTATTTTATTAAAAAACTGTTGGATTTTTTTAATGATTTTAACTCGAATTTTTTAATGTGTCTTTTACAGAGGTAGGAAGAAAATATGTTTGATCAAAGTCTATTCATTTTGGACCTGTACATGTTTCAATTTAACTTTTATAAGTTTTTTATTCATTACTCTCACTGAGTGGTTCGCCTAAAGCTTCATTTCATTTTCTTATATTTTATATATTGGATTTGGAATTCCAAAGTAAGATTTGCGTTGAATTCTCCGAATGTTAGGGAAGGTTCGCTGTTTTTAAAGTTCATTTTGGACCTGTACATGTTTCAATTTAACTTTTTAAGTTTATTATTCATTACTCTCACTGAGTGGTTCGCCTAAAGCTTTATTTCATTTTGTTATATTCTATATATTGGATTTGGAATTCCAAAAGTAAGATTTGCGTTGAATTCTCCGAATGTTAGGGAAGGTTCGCTGTTTTTAAAGTTCATTTTGGACCTGTACATGTTTCAATTTAACTTTTTAAGTTTATTATTCATTACTCTCACTGAACGGTTCGCCTAAAGCTTTATTTTATACTGTGATAATTTATATAGTTAAATTGTAATTCCAAAAGTAAGATTTGGATAGATATTAAAATTAAGCTTCGAGAAACAGTAATTTCTAGAGTACATTTTTCATCCGATAGTCTTAATTTTTTTAAGGAATAGTATTAAATGGCTTAGTTTTATTTTGCTTCTGATTTAAAAATTAATTTTATTGTTTTTTTACATTTGAATAAGGAAGTTTATTTAATTTTTTTATAGTTTAGTTCGAAATTTATTTTGTTATATAAAAATTAAATAACTATTTAAGTTTTGTAATTTATATGTTAACTGCTAATACTTGCAGAGTTCGTGTTATTACAATCAAATTGTACACTTGTTGCTGGATTTTTCCATTATCTTGTATTTTAATGTTTTGAATAAAATTTTAATATCAAGTTTGGCTTTTTAAATTATTTGTTCAGAATACGATATTCAATGAACGTCCTTGTTTCATCCCTATTGAGCCATGATTGAACCAAATTAAAGGCCCAAAGACATCTCTAGGTTTTATAGAAAGACATCCAGGGGACGACCGCCGTAATCGCCGTTGGACGTCCGAAAACTCGTCCCCGGGACGTACTACGGCTATAGACAAACCGGACATTTGGACGTCCTTTGACGTCCAACCGACGTCAACCCCGGATTTTGGGATGTCCTACGGACGAAGGCAAGATCAAAGTGTGACGTCTATCGGATGTCAATAGGACGTGTTTGTGTTTGCTGGGCACCCTATAAAGCTGAGCTCGGATATCTTAGCGAGGGCGAAGAGAATTTCGCTGTGATTTTTGTAAATTTTGAAGATTTCTTAAATTTCCCGTAGAAATTTAGGAATTTTCTCAAGATTTGCTAAAATTTAATTCAAATTTAATTTTTTTTGCAAGATTTCATAAAAATTTGCGGAAAACCATAAAATTTCATAAGATTTATTAAATTTGAGAATTTTGTCGGAATCGAAAAATTTTTGAAAATTTGCCAAAACATTCGAGAAATTTGAAAAGATTTTCTAAAATTTAATCAGAAATTTGAAATTTGGAAATTTTCAAATCACTGGCGTGTACGAAATTTGACAGTGTCGGACCCCTCGGTAAAATGTGTTGAAATTCTATCAGAAACGTACTCTTTTCGATGTCCCTCGAAATGAAAGCAACCTTTACCGGTGTTAAAAAATTATTCTTCGTGAAGTCTTAAGTATTTTCGACGTTGACGTTGAAATTTCTATAGGGTTTTGCTTCACCTCTCTAAAACCAGGTCACACGAGAGCCTAAACCCACTAAATAACTAGATAAGTACCGGTTTCAGTCATCGTGAGATCAAAACAGGTTGGCAGTTCCAAACCGATTTCTGCGCGCTAGTTACAGCAAGTAAAGAAATCGCTTGCAGATTTTTACGATTAAGCAGGACACACGAAGAAGAAAAAGTGATTGAATGATACTCCAGCAATGGTAAAAACTCCATTGGACTACAGTCCATGCTTAATATTACGTCGTCATGTATCCCGCTGTAGCAAACTATGTTCAACGCTATCCTAATGTATTAAAACATTAAAAACAAACAACTTTCAAACAATTATGAATAAATAAGCGAGACTAGGTAGAAATAACCGTTAATTTATAGGAAAAAACAGTTTTTTAAATTAAATTAACTAGTTGTTTTATAAGGATAGTGTGAACTCTTCAGTGAACTAGCATTAATTTTTTAGTCACTAGTTTAAAATGTACTATCGAATCGGTTTCGGCAGTCGTGTGACCTTGGTTTAATTATGGCAAGTTACTATTTACTTTATCAACATAATTTAATATCGCAGCTAGGTTAGTTAGTTAATCCATAGCTGGGTTACAAAACGTTATGTTAGGCCTTTGCTCCATGACAACACATTCACGGTTACAATTCATTATATAAAAACATAAAAATCGTACCCAAATACTTTATATTAGGTATAAAGATGAACAAGAACTTTATTAAACGTTCTTCGGTAACCGCTGGTTATTTATCAAACGCAGATATTTTAGCAAGTTATTAGTAAATTAGATAAAGAGACAAATGACTAATGACGAGCAGATTCAGAAGCATAGCCAGGGTTACCAGCCACGGACTGATTTTTTCCCGCGAATGTAGATAAAATACCGCAATAAAGGAAGCAAACCGGCGACTTTAAGAAAAATAGAATTTTTACATGATTGTGCGTATAGACCATAGAAATCAGAAGGTAACTAGTACGATTTTTGAAATGGCGTAATGCCCGCCGATTAGAACCTCAGCTTTGGCTTTACTGAAACTTGGCGGAATGAGCAGATGGAGTCATCCTCTCCCTACTATGTCGGCCATCCTCATACGTAGTAGCAGCTTTTTCGTTAAAATGAACGTGGCAAACCTGTTTGAAATAAATGGGCTACCCAAGACTAAATATAATTGGACAGAAAACTTTTGATTTTTCAAAACGTTTGTTTTCGTACGAGCTTCAGTGCATAGTCCATAATAAGCCAGTTATTCTTTTGTTGTGTGGGTGCAGTTTTTTTTTAAAAGCACAGCTAAAACAACGGCAGATGATTAACGCCATCTACAGATAAGTTAATGAAATTCCACAATGTTAAATGCCTACCACTTTACTTGTAACAGTGATTGGTTTTTACTATAACGCACAAATAGACGACCGGAGGTGTAACTCACCGATTATGTTTAGTGTCGAAAAAGTATAGTAGACCTTAACGTAACTTGACAATTTCTAAACATAAACGTTACGCTGGGTTTCGTTCTCAACACGTATTAACGGATCCCAACGTGCAAAATGAAACTAGAAAGGGGCGTTTTTGAAACGTGCGTATTAACACTAAATTAACCACGTGGTCTCTAAAACCTATTCGCAACGTTTTTAATTCGTTTCAAAACACACGATTTACGCCGAGTGTATAATTTTCCAATTTCAACGTTCTGCAGACGTATATACGGATCCCAACCGCGAATCGTGCAAAATGAAACTGGAAAACGCATAAAATATTAGCGTGTTTAACCCGTTTCATATTACCAGTGTTCTAGAAACATACAATATAACTACATCAACACGTTTTTTTAAAGTATATTAATTTCGTGTTTGAATTTTCTTACTTTTCACGTTATTAACACCATTTAATCAAGGTAAACCATTATCGTGATTCAATGTACCTAAAAAAATAAACACATGTATTTATTGTAAACTTCACTTTATTCAACGTAAGAAACACGTTTTCGTTGAGTCAAACACGCCAAAATTACCATATTTCGACATTATTTCAACGTGCTTTAGCTACCGGGGTAAAAGCGATTCGTGTAAAATTAAATTAAAACGTACGTTTTTGATACGTCTGTATTAACACTTAATTCATCTCGTGGTTTCAAACCCCAGTTCTGGACGTTTTTAATTCTTTTAATGACACGCTGTTAACAAGGAGTGTATAAGCATTAATTGTCAACGTTTTCAACACATATATGGACCCCAAACGCGATTCGTGTAAAAGTAAATTAAAACGTACGTTTTTGATACGTCTGTATTAACACTTAATTCATCTCGTGGTATCAAACCCCAGTTCTGGACGTTTTGAATTCGTTTAAGGACACGCTATAAACAAGGAGTGTATAAGCATTAATTGTCAACGTTTTCAACACGTAAATATGGACACCAAAAGCGATTCGTTCAAAATTAAACTTAAAAAGGCGCTTTTCACACGTTTATTTCCAGAAAAACAATTAATCGTTTGAGTATACTAAAAAACTACATTAATAACACGTATATTTATTGTAAACTTTACTTCGTGTAATATCACACCAAGATTCAACGTATGCAAAACGTTGATATTGGGTTGAACACGTATTATATACCACAATTACCATTTTTACACCTTATTTCAACGTACGTTTTCTTCCGGGGTAGTAGGTTTTGTCACCTGTCCGGGCTAGGGGGACGCTGGCGTAGGGCACTATGACGATAGGCCTCCGGTGGTATGGTCTCTGTTACTATGTACACCGGGCTATAAATTCTGACGAATCTCAGCAGGACGGGGTCCTGGTGCCGCGGAAGTTATAGGATAACTTCGTATCAAGTTTTAATTTTGGATTAAATAAGTCGGTCGTCGGTCGTCGGTCGACGAAGTTTCAAGGGTTAAATTTGATTCGATTGTATGTTCGTGGAATCACGTGTGACTGAATATTCTTAAACTATTTGAACTTCTGTGTTAGAGTTTGTGTGAACTTTTTGAAAGGTTGTTGTCAGAATGAGTCGCCTCAAAATTTCAAAAACTGTAAGAATGAATATTATTTGTATTATTTACGTTGGATGGTTCCAATGTCACTTTATGGTAATTTAGCGCTAAGTTAGTTAAGTACCGTCACGCTGACGGTGGGCTTGTCTTTTTTTTTCAACACTGTCCAAGCTAACTAAATGAACTTTGGGATAAATAAAAAGTACTGAAAAATGTAATTTGTTCTGCGCTCCTTTTTCCAACTCACTCTCACAACCTAGCAGTTGGGCAATCCCGAATCAAATAAATTTCGATATAACGGCGACGAGCTAAAGGCCTCGTCAATTTATCGCGCGGGGTGGGTAAAATTTGAATTAATAAAGCCAGTTCTTCGAAATTCAGCACGATTTGGTCTTAAATTTTACCTAAAGATGAATGGTCGTTTTAGAACATTCAAGACCAAGGGCCCGTTCCAGAGACGAAAAATTCTCGTTTAACTAACGAAAAAGGGGGCGTGTCTTGTTAATTAACGAAACTTTTTCAAAAACGCGTTCCAGAGACATTTGAACGAGACAAAAAGTTTTGTTTTTCAACGAGAGCTAGACGAGAGTTCCGGAGCTCTCGTTTACGCGTTCGGAGGCGAAAATAGTGAAAAAATGGCGGCGGAGTTTCTTCGAGCTAACATGATAAAACAAGGTGTAAACAATATTGAAACAGATGTCCCGCTGAAAATAATGTATCGCGAGTGACCCAATACTATGAATTGAATATAAAAAAAAAGATTTTTGGCACTACCAATCAAACATTTACCTGAAACCGCGTTTATTGAGCTACAAATGGGAATGGCCAAGGCCCGAATTGAAGACACCCCATAGATTAGATTTTGCTACGCAGGTAAGAATTCGTTTATCATTATTTTTATTTAATATCAAAACGAAAAGAAGAAAGAAAGATCTTTTCGTTTTGATATATTTCAAATGTGCTCCGGGAGCAATTGTATTATAAAATAATCTTATTATAGATCATCATAATCATCTGCTGCATTTGTTTTGGAAAGACGGAAAATTGTTATCGACACAAAACTGTCAAGTTGAGTGTTTGTCGAATCATTCACAACATCAGTCAAATTCTTTTTTTTACACATTATATAAATAAAAAGTATTTCAATTCTTAAAATAGAAGTATTTATTTATTATTGTCGCTATCATTTAAAGAGAATGGGGAACACATCTCCCTTTTGACCTGATACCCAATATAAAAACTGCCTAATATACTGAATGAAATGTTTATTGAGCCCCTAACTACTTTTATGGGTAAAAAATTACCGGAAGGTGATAACCACCTTTGAAAAATATCCAAATGAAATTCAAATCTACCGCCAAACTGATATTAAGTGAAAAAACCTGCTTAAAGATGGAGACAGCTCCGTTGGACAATGGGTCAGCTGACATCAATAAAGAAATAAGTTTCATTGTCGTGGGAAGTGTTACATCTGAAAGCTAGAGAAAAGGTAATAAGTAATATTCATTAAATTAATTTAAAAGTAGTAGACATACTGCTGGTAAATGTAATTATGTTTCAGGGTTATTAATTATTCGTTCATAAGGCGAGGTCACTGAAATATAATTTTCAATTTCCTTTTCAGCCCGAACAAATGAGTTGTGTATGGCCACCAGAACTTTATTGGTATTGTACAAATGACTGGAAGAGGAGAGAGAAAATTGCGCATTTCGTTTAGAATAATTTCCTAAAACCCATTCAATCGTTCTTGATTATTTACTACAGACAGAGCAACGTGGTCTAATGTTTCAGCACTGCTAGCAGCAATAGGTTCGGAGGGCACAGGTATGATGTTTTTTATAGCTTCTTTTGTCACCTTTAACAGGTATACCAAATTATTACTTATATCTTAATTAATGTCAATCTATTTTTCAGAGAATGTAGGAAAAGAGCAACGTTAACAATACATAAAACACTTTTGGATTTTTCCTTTACCGTTGGCCTAGGCGGATTTGGAAGTGGGTGTTCCGCCCTTGCGTCTATTTAAAAAATGTAACTGAGCTATAAATGCTAGTAAGTAATACATCTAAACTGAGCGTTTCTAAATAAACCCATTTTATTGACAATATCTTGCATTGTCAATCTTTGTTGCCGTTGTTTTGTCATCAATATGGAAATCCTAATTAATTTTCAATTAAATAATGATATCCTCTACTTAATAGAAATATTTTACCACGTCTCTTTGCAGCCAAATTAAGGGGAGCATTGCCGACCTCGCTTGGTGGAGTACTCATAGGAGTAATGTGAAAACGCCCCGTACTTGGCGTACCAATAATAAAAAAACCACTCATTCTCGCTGGTGGTATGTGAAACTGCTAGCGCGTAGAAGGTACGGGGCTTTATTTATATTGTTTCCAATTGTAATCTATATTTAAAAATTCAAATTTTATATTTAAAGTAAATAAAGTAGAGTTTAATGTACTTGTTTCTTCATTGCTGTACTACCAATGCGATTTTCAACACCTGCTATACCACGAATCATAGTTTCGCCAATTAGTTTCACCACTCTATTATCAAGTGGTGTCAGCTAATCTCCAGTTAATTTTCTGATCATTATGATATCTTGGGCCAGTGTCTTTACGATGTTTTTTAAGAAAGACCATTTTGTTCTTATTTGTAAGAGTTCTTTTTGTCCCCTTACCAACGGCTGACACTTCTTTTGCCATCTCTTTCCACGCTTTTACTATGTTTTTGTAGGCTTTCACTACTGCCATAACTCCGTTGACCAAACCCATTCTAGCTTCAAGCCCAGCAACAATTACTTCCTTTTGCCTTTCATTCAACCTGAGTTAAACTTCGCCCTTAGCTCTGCTTCTTTGCTAACCCCATTTTTAAATAAATAAATAAATGCAAATATTATATAAAAACAAATGTAAATAACCACCAAAAATTGTAAATTTATAAATAAAATTTAATAAATATAATAAAATAACTGATAAATAGCCGAGATTACGTAGTCGAAAATCGAAAGTGGAAAATTGCCACTGTTTACAAGAAAGAAAATAAGAAATCACAGACAACGCTAAGGCTTAACTGAGCGATCGAAGTGACCCGCTTACCAGCGATATTTTCCGGCGTTTTTATTGGCTCCGGACGGGGGCGGAGCTTATTAAAAAAAGGTGAAATAACGAGAGCGGGAGTTTACGAAGTCTTATTAAAATGACTCTGGAACGCGTTTTTATAACTCTAGTCTAGGTCTCGGTAAATCGGTTTCGTTAAATCGCGAGTCTTGTTTTTAAACGAGACTTTTGAAAACGTCTCTGGAACGGGCCCTTAAAGTATATACTTACCTGCTTTGCAGTATCATCTTCATTTTCCTTGCAATGGTTTAGAAGGTCGTTAAACCTAACTAACACCATATGCATATTGGGCACCTTCTTAGCCTGGAGCTCATTTGTTACATTTTGAACATTAATAGAAAGTTGATCAGCTCACGCATTACCTCGTTATCCCAGCCGTTAAGTCTATGCTGTTCTCGTTTAGTTGTCAGTCAGTCCATTACTTTATCAAAACTAGTATAAACAGACTGCAACATGTCGACTACTGTATTCCACCTAGTTACTACCATTTGCTTAACACTTTAGTCTAGGCTTCGGCAAAAGCCACTTCTATTTAAGTAAGCAACGACATCCCGACAGGCCCGTATTGGAGAAAGGGTCTTAGGGGCGTGATCAGCGGGGAATTTATATTCATCCAGTGTGTGTCGAAGCACTGTAGCCAAGCAATGTGCCATGCAGGTTATGCGGTTGTTCTTGGAAAGGGCAACCTTCATATTTGAACCTTGGTCAACAGCTCGGGTGATATGCTAATGGCAAAAAGTTCGTCCTTGATTTCGTTTGTAATGTTTTCTTCCGTCTTTGGCACATCGGCGGGAAATTCTGTCGTGGCTAAGACATAATTTGTAAGGGCCCAGTCATCTGTTATATGCTGAGACGTTATAGTTAGATAATGAGACTTTGCATATTTATCGGTCCAAAGGTCACTATCAAAAGCACAATGTCCCTTTTCCATGGCCTCTCGTACTTCCGGGACGACTTTTTCTCTTATGCTATCAGCTACCGCTGCAACATGTCGGGCGATGCTAGTTGGATGGGGTAAAAGTGCATTTACATCAACGGGTCCAAATTCTGCTCCAATGTAAACGAACTCTTGAAGAATGTTCCGGAAGACCGTTGATGATATTAAAGAGGCGTAGATCTCGACCACAAAGTTCGACGAATTTCTTTACTAGACCCGCTAGTATTTCTTCAGGGACTTGTCGGGATTCAGTTAGAGTAGATTGCTGTCTAGGTTTGTTACAGGAATGTCGTTTTAAAGTACGCGGAGATGACCCAGTTTTATATGAATAAATTTTTTCGCATACTTTGCACCTGACGAAACCAGTGTAAATCTTCGTTTGAGAATCGAATACGACGACAAACTTCCACACCGGAGAGATACCTTTCTTGTCTTCCAAGGCATAATCACCAGATGCTAATTTTAACCTAACAATGTCCTTGGAAATATTGGGAATAGAAGGCAATTGCCTTTTCTTAGTCCCATTGCCTTTCGACATACTTTGCTAGTTACCCACTAGCGAAACAAAGAAAATAAGTCTACTTAAAGCAATGTGTTATAGCAAAAACAATATCTGGCCGATATTGCCTTGTTTTTATACTATTCATAAAATATTTTTTAAAGAAAAATTATAATCGTATAAAAACATTATTAAATGTAGACTCATTTTAGTCGTTTTCACCGTATAATAGCTACGTGTATTTTTTGTGTTTTAATTAAACAAGTTACCAAGAGACCGTTGCTACCGCAAATTCACAACGTGCCAGTTATGTTTTTTATAAAAGGTACTTTTATCTCTACTTCGTATTAGCATAAGTTTATAATTACCAACTCCCTGTAAGTTAGAATCCGTCTTAGATCTAATGTTAATTACGATTAATCCTATGGAAAATCAGAACCGGTATATACAACTCCTTGCGGCGACTTTTTGTCCTATCTTTTAAGCTTTAACTTCCGCCGATAGCGGAAACGGTAATCTTCGTGGACACGAGACGTACAACGTCACGAAGAGAAGCGCGTGAAGTAAGCACGTATCCCTAACGACGTTTTTTTTAAACTTTTCACGGGTTTGTTGGTTAGCGTAATCCTTGATTTGGGAAAAATTTAAACGAGACAAGTAATGTGTCAACGTTATGGAATAATATTTTACCAATTTCAATATAAACTGCACTATTGTCGTAAAATATTTGTAGTTTAAAACTTATCTTTTCGCAACAACTCGCGTTAGACTTAACGAACTTTGATTCTTTCGTTGAAACGAAACGAAATTTCACAAGAAAGTTCTTATTTTGATTTTTCGCCTTCCGATGGCGACTTGGACGTCTTGGAAGAAATCTCTGTTCTTTAGCCTATGTACAAAGCTAATTAATACTAGGGAGCTAGTATATTATACACTTATGATATTAGCTAATACAATTTTAGATACAGAAAAAAACTCTCATTCCGCGATCGTTCTTTAGTCACAGTTTGTAAGCTTTCTTTTGTAAATAAAATTGTTTCTAGCCATGAAATAGCATATAGCAGTGCGTTTAGTCAAACGTTTTAAGGGAATATAACCTCAACTAAGTTTTTTATGCTTTTCTATGCTAACAATTTTATCAAGAAGTGACTCACTAGCGCTAAAAATATCTAAAGCCATAGTGGGAGTGGAGTGTATTGAAACCAAAAAACCCAAGGTTATATTCCCTTATACCAATTATCACTCGGATACTCCACAACTAGTATATCAGGTAATTACAATTATAACTACGTGTCAACAGTCCGAACTATCTTCAACGCTACTAGGGTCAAGCTGGAACTATTGCGCATAGCTATTTATTAATTTTATCCCTCGGAGCTAATATTAACCTACCAAGATACGGATTAGCACGCCAAGTTAGAAAATAGCGCACCAAGCCAATATCCACCCACCGAACTATAGACTTACGCGCCGCACTACTTTCAACTCGCCGAGGTACGGATTAGCGCGCCGAGCTTCGATTTAGCGCTCTGAGCTATTTGGAACTCGGCGATCCACGATTAAGCGCGCCGAGCCACTTTCAACTCGCCGAGCACATACCGCATGAAAAAGACCAATACCATCCAATTTCCAATAACATATAATGACTCACACACCCAGGAAATCAATGACTGCATTAGGAATCGTAGATGACCATATATCCACACCAATAAAAAGCAGTCGAGAAAACGTTTAAAATAAACTATGAAGTAATAACGACCCAGTTAAAAACCCAGCCCACTATGTAAACAACTCTATATTATTTTCATAAATTAACTATTACCCTTGAAAACTAATACGCTAAACATACACGCAATAGCTAAAAATGACTGAAAAAACTAAATAAATTACCATTTTATCTGCTGACTACGCTAAAACAAGATTTGACCTTTAAATTTTCACACGTAAACTATATAGACTTTAACAAGTTCACAAAAATTAAAAAACCAAGTTCAATAAACAATATATATAGATATTGTATTCATCCGTTTAGTAAAAAAACCCGCCTTATCATAATGGTTCCTTTAATTTAATATTACCCCGAAGGAAGTGAATGGCTCGGCGGTGAACTGTCCGCATTGTAACAATGCGACCCGAGTTCAATTCCTGATCACGAACAAATTTTACATTAAAATACTAAAATATTTAATGAAATATAAGATTAATATAATTTATAAATATTTAATTAAATATAAGATTTATATAATTTATAAATATTTAATGAAATATAAGATTAATATCGTTGCATAACACTTATCACTCAGTGCGTCCCAAAAATCAATAAAACAAAAACAACAGAATCAACATCCACAACCGTCATAACACAAATTCAACCATCACACACTACTCATAAACATTACAATAACAAAATATCCAATCAAACTGAGTTAAAACTCTCGCGACGGTGAGCCTTAACGAAAAAACACCATCCAAACCAAACCCGACCGCAAATTAATCCGTTAACGCTCACCGTCGCACGGTGGTTTTGCCAACCCTTCGACAGTCCTAGCAACTGCGAACACAGAGATTTAGAGAAACTGCGTACGCAATTATTAACCTTTGCACGAAAAATGCGAAAGCGTTGGCAGGACAGACACACAGACACGGTGATTGAATAACCCCTCCTAGTGGACATTGTCCCTTCAAGGAGGTTAAAACTCATCACCCACAATCGTCAATAACCCAAACTCAACATCTCACACCCGCCATAACACAAACTCAAAATCCCACACTACACATAATCATTACAATAACAACAAGTTGGCAAGCCAAAATACACCTCTCCTCGGAAGAATTGTTCCTAGTGGTATTAATTTCACGAGATAACCCTTAAAGATATATCTCCGCAATTTAGAGGTATTTGTTAAAAATGTTATCCCAGTTCTATCCTGCCTGGTATAGAATTTTAATTATGATTAAAATAATTGAGACGAAACGACCAATTTTAATTTATTCAGAATATCATAAGTTAAGTAGTTACAACAGTGAGTTAGACGTACCATAACAATGCACAATTGAATTAAACCCTTTTTACAGTACAAGTTTATCAGTTGAATATAATACAAAGCAAATTTTAATGAAAAATATCTACAGAGGGTATTATAACGACCGTTCGCTTTTTAGTTTATAATTTTAACGGAATCGGGCCAATTTTAATTAAACGATAGTTTATCGAAATATTGTTAAAAGAATATTCCCTAA
This sequence comes from Leiobunum rupestre, assembly GCF_980474605.1. Lineage (NCBI taxonomy): Eukaryota > Metazoa > Arthropoda > Arachnida > Opiliones > Sclerosomatidae > Leiobunum > Leiobunum rupestre. The sequence continues at coordinate 927,238 of NC_143389.1, forward strand.
GGCCGCGCGATAAATTTACGAGAATAATTTCCCGTCGCCGTTAAATTGAAAATGTATTTGATTCGGGATTGCCCGAACTCTAATGTTGTAGGCGAGTGATTAGAAAATAAAATGGCAACCAGAATTATGCAAAATTATAAATGTTTATTTTTATTCAGAACAGTCTATGGAACGTTCTAGACTTAACTTTCATCAATAACGCAACAATTTATATCCCTTCTACGTAATTCTACAGAACTGGTATTTAAGTGTCTAAGACTAGATTTGCCTTAGTTCATCGTGATTGAAAAATAAACCAAAACACACACTTCATTAAATTATACTGAGTAATTTTGACTAAATTCAAAGTACCTAACTATAAACTCTGTCTTAATTAACAGCTGAGAGCTGTTCGCTACTAATTACTTCCAATCTACTTAATAAGCCTCACAGGTTGAGTTGATAATTTCTAGGGTATAATTAGGTTATTCCAATACAAAAAATAATAACAATCAATTTTATCTTACAGCTGACTTGAGTTAGTTCACAATTACTTTAACACTTTCAGTCTTAAACACGCACTGTTCATACACTTAAGTCCATTCACTCACGTTCCAAACGCGAAACACAATTTAACTCTTTTCTTGACCGAAGACCGAACATACTAATTAAAACCGCAAAGTTACCTCATAACTTTTGACCGACACCAGGACCCCGTCCTGTAGTAGTTCGTCTGACAGCCAAGAACTAAGAAAGACTAAATCTTCTAAATTGACCGCAACGGCCTTATATACGTTTATTTTGTGTTTTTAAACCCGTCGAGATTTGACTAAAGTTCGAAAAATTGAAGAGGTTAAATTTTTTACCCGGTTTGATTGATAATTCTCCACACGGTGGCGCTATATTATTACTTTGATATAGTTTCCGTGGAAGTTTTGAATAATTATCCCTTTTCTAAGCGTTATTAAAAGGTAAAAAACCCGCCTTATCATAATGGTTTCTTTACTTTTTATTTTCTTAAAGGAAGTCAATGGCTCGGCGGTAAAATATCTGCATTGTAACTATGTGACACGAGTTCAATTCCTGAACACGGTCAAATAAATTAAAATACTCAGAGATTTAATTAAATATAAGATTAATATAATTTATAAATATTTCATTAAATATAAGATTAATATAATTTATAAATATTTAAAATGACGTAGAATAAATTATAGTACCTAACGTTATAACTTTGTAAATGACATTCGCCAATGCTGTTTTGTAGAAAAACACCGTAAAGTTTCAAGCGTTGGTTGCTGAGTGGTTAGAGTAAATCTCTTGCACGAGGCAGACCCGGGTACGATTCCCGGCCGGCGCCAATAATTCGCAAATTGATACTATGACGAATACCGTGAACAATTGGTGGAAACCCTGCTATTGGACGTTGATAGGTAGCATTACACTCAGCACTCGGTCCGTACCAAAAACAGTTAGAAGAAGTTGGAGAGAAAACGCCCATACAAACACAACAGACTCAACATCCACAACCATCATAACACGAACTCAGCATGCACAACCATCAAAACACAAACACGACAAACTCAACACTCACAACCGTCATAACACGAACTCAACATTCACAACCTACGCATAAACATTACAAAAACGTAATACACCAAACCGCAAATGTATCCGTTAACGCTCACCGTCACACGGTGGTTTTGCCAACCCTTAGAGAAACTGCGAACGCAGAAATTTCGAGAAATTGCGTACGCAATGATTAACCTTTGCACGAATAATGCGAACGCGTTCGCAGGACAGACGGACAGACAGACGGACAGACACGGTGACTGTATAACCCCTCCTAGCGTTAATGAAAAAAAAAACCAAACCCAACCCATTGAACCCAACCGCAAATTTAGCAGTTAAGGCTCACTGTCAGACGTTGGTTTAGCCAAACTTTAAACTGCAAACACGGTTTTTCGACCTTGCCCTGGTAACGTGTTTTGGACTTTGCCCCCGGTGACGTGTTCGCAGCCCAAATTGAAAGGCGCCCTTTAGATCCAAAAGTAAGAATTCTTTTACGATTACTAATATTATTTTTAAAAATTAACGAAAAGAAGAATGAATAAAGAACGATCTTTTAATTTTGATATCGTAAAATATCATTGTGGGAGCAATTGTATTATAAAAAAATTCTTATTATAGATCCACATAATCGTATGCCGTATTTGTTGTATTACCCCTTTTTTATAACATTTGCATCCTTGTAATAAAATATTTAACAATTTTTAACCATGACGTATTTATCTAATGAAGTATCTTTGGTATGTATAAATGGAACTGCCATTAAAAGACATTCATCACTTTCCCTGTCACCTAATGATAAAAATACTTCAGGACATTGAATGTTTGTTTTTTTTAATCTACAGCCAAACCGAGTTTGAGGGAAATGTAGCGTATAAATAGAGCCGTGGGTGCAGGTCTCGCTCATTTGAGAGGTATAAAAGGCATTGGGCAGGAAGTATTCCTACTAAATCAATATATTTAGCAGAGTACGTTGGTGTTTTGGCCATCTGTTTAGCAAAGGCGATAAATCAAGGTGTAAACATTGTTGAACCAGATGAACAGAGACAAAGAATGTATCGTGAGAGTCTAAATCCTATGGAAGTGAGTTATGAAGAATTTTGGCCACATTACTGTTTACCTAAAACGGTTTTTATGAAGCCATGGGAAATGGTCATGTCCGATTTAAATCACCAAACACAAAGAGGTCATCCGATTGATTCTGCTACGCAGGTAAGAATCACTTTTTCATTAATAAATAATTAAACAAAGAGAAGAGAAAGACCAATCTTTTTGTTTTATAATTAAATATAAACGATTACGCTGTATTCTTTTCGCTTTGACGTTTTTGTAAGATTGCTATTGGAGCAATACAACCATGAAATTAACATAATACAGATCCTCCTCATATTCTTGCTTTTTCTGTGAAGAGGAGTAATCGGTGGATCACGGCGAATGGTAATCGGTGGATCACGGCGAATGATAATCGAGACAGAACGGTCATGTGCGAGCCTCAGCATTCTTCTTGCTTATCCATCACTGACCTTCACGGGGATCTTTTCACAAGGTCACTTAAATCTTCTGCACTAGTTATTTTTAATCGGCAAAGAAAGATAAAATAAGTAGCCTGCATTAGGTTAGGGTTTTACTAGTTAAGAGCTGAGTTATCTGTTACAGAGTCATCAAAGGTCAAAGGGGGGATTTTTATAACACAAAATTAATCCAATTATTTGTTTGGTTAAATTTAATAACACGTCCGCCATAAGCTTTTGAATTTTTGAAATTCGGTGGTAAATGGATAATATTAATGTTTCACTACAAGTGATTATTTAATGACTTAATATTTATAAAAATTTGGCTTCAAATTTATCATATCATCGCATTATGGAGAGCAGAAAAACTTATGACGATTAAGTTTGAAAAGATTCGTTGCTTTAGTTTTGACTTATCAAATGTATTTAAACTCATAATTGTTTAAACAAACCTATAGCAAAAATATTTTTATTCGACAATACAGCGAAAAAGACATTCAAGCTCATATTGATTGTGAAGGATATAATTGTTATTATTTAATTGACTTCCCCACGGCACGATGTAGCCTTTTTTGGCGACAAATTGTGAAATCGCATCTAATTTAAAACATTTCGTTGCCATAATTAGTTAAAAACTAAAAAGGTCATGACGTTCGTTAATTTTACTGCATCCCACAATGCGATGAATTAAATTAAAACACATTTAATTATAATTTTTACGGCATCAAATTTCCTTTTCTGTTACTAAATGAACAATATAAATATCGCTTGTGGTTCATTAATAATCATAAATGTTTATTTCGATAAAAAAGACTGTGTCAGAATTTATAGCCCGGTGTACCTAGTAACAGAGACCATACCACCGGAGGCCTATCATCATAGTGCCCTACGCCAGCGTCCCACTAGCCCGGACACGTGCCAAATCCAGCATGGGTAGCAGAACCCTACTACTGATGGTCGCACCATTGACGCAAGCCACTCAACCCAGCAGAAGGTGCAGCAATGAGATTAAGAGTAGATGCTGTAGCAACTCCAGCCGACACCCTACCTATGAAGGTAAAGGTGGGCAAACCCATACACCCTTAGTAGACACAGGTAGGCAAACTAATACAAAGGCTGTTGAGGTTACGTGATATCTTATCGTTTGAGATATAAATTGCCATCCTAAGTTAAAGAGTGGATGCCGCCCACCATCAGGAGATGCGGGTGGGAAAACTGATATAAAAGCTGTTGAGCCCATGTGATTTCCTATTGCTTGATATATAATTTACCAATCTATGTTACAGAGTGCGCACCACCCACTCTCTGGATACGCGGGTAGGCAAAGCAATACAAAAGCTGTTGAGGCCATGTGATTTCCTATCGTTCGGCGTGTCTATTTACCCCCGATTTTCGGTGGAGAATAGCCTGTGTCTATTAACCCCCGACAATCGGTGGTTAGGTTTGGTTAGGTTTGGTTAGGTTAGGTTATGTTAGGTTAGGTCCCCCGAAGTGTAAGATTTTTTTCAGTGGTAAATAGCACTGGCCGCCCTAGCAAGTCTATTTACCATCGAAAACGAGGTACCCCCGAAAATCGGGGGTAAATAGTCTGAACCGCGTGGCGGATGCTAATTACCACGGAATTTTCCTAGCCCCGAAAGTCGAGGGTAAATAGCATCCGCCCGATTTTCGGGGGTAAATAGCCATACCCTAAGTAATTACTATTTACCACCGATTGTCGGGGGTAAATAGACACAGGCTATTCGCCACCGAAAGTCGGGGGTAAATAGCAACGGCGAATATAATTTACTAGCCCATGTTAAAAAGTGGCCACCGCCTACCCTAAGGATACCCGGGTGGGCAAACCAAATTAGACAATACAAAAGCTGTACAGGCTATCATTAGACGGAAAGTATCAAAGGTGAAATAGGTAAGCAAAACACGACTAACATATTTCTTTTAAATTATTGAAATTAGTGGGAATATGATATAGATAAATTCTTAAACTGGGATTAAAATGGGTTTATTTTAGGAAATTTATATCAACATTTGTGTAGTTTAGGCACCAAATTCGTAAAAAAATACCCAAGAATTTATTAACTTTTCGATCACTCTTCTCTTTAAGGGGGTTGGTCGGAGGGGGCGGAAATTAATGGCACTGCGTGCGCGTCAAAGAGTTCTATCGAATGAAACCAACTTGTTTTTCCGGTCACTCTCCCTTTAAGGGGGTTGGTCGGAGGAGTCGGAAATTAATGGCACTGCGTGCGCGTCAAAGAGTTCTATCGAATGAAACCAACTTGTTTTTCCGGTCACTCTCCCTTTAAGGGGGTTGGTCGGAGGAGTCGGAAATTAACGACACTGCGCGTTCTATCGTTTGATATAAAAAGTACCCTATTTACCTGACAGACGTGAAACTGGCCATCGGTAAAAGTTGTGTAGCCCCACACTGTAATTCAAACTTCCCGCCACGCGCGTATCACCCTTCGTGCAAAATCGACGGGGGGGGGCGATGTTTGAGGTTCACTTGACCTTAAACGCCGTAAATATACGTAAAATAACGCGGATAAAGGAACGACAATTTCGACAACTTAACTAGCCAAATCCCACCGCCTCGCTAAAAACGACTAGAAGGTCAGATAATAGTTTGGAGAGAATGGCGTAAATAGGTTGGTAAAGGCGTCGGCTATGGGTATAACGCGGTCAGCAGCTTTTTGGGTTCAAACCTCGGCGTCGCCAATATTATAAATTATACAAAACATTATTTTTCGCAGTTCCATCTACCGATCGCCGCTTTTCCACGCCAAATATTTAACGAAATTACATCCATAGCCATAGTCCCACTTCGATATACAGGATGTCTCAATTTGCTCGATCAGGTAATTTTTCTCAAAATGTATTTATGCTAGGCTTCTGAAATTTTCAGGGTTTTTTTAGGTATGGAAGGCTTTGGTGACTAAAATCCGGAAAAATCGAACGATTTTGTGCCGTTTTGTAGGGCATAGTCGAAAGTGTAAAAATAATTTTGGTTCGGTTGAAAAAGACCTATTTTTCACTGAGTTTGGAGGTCGGGGGAAAACAAGGTGTACTAGCAGGCAATAGCCTTTAACGAATTGTAGGTAACATGCATTTCAGTTATAAGATTTCGAAAAATAAACAAATAGTAATTAGCCTAAGTGACAAATGTTTTCAAAAATGCCACCTTCTGATGCAATGTACAAATATGCACGATGTTGAATATTGCGAAATGCTCCCCGAACCTTTTCTGGTGTCACCCGGCGACATGCTTCGATGATTCTTTGTCGTAAATCTTCAACGCTCGTCACAGGTGTTTGGTATACGTAGCCCTTTACGAATCCCCAAAGAAAAAGTCGAGTGTTGTTAGATCAGGGGATCTTGCAGGCCAACGAACAGGACCAGTTCTTCCGATCCATCTTCCAGGAAACTCGTCGTTTAGATATGTAACCACGTTACGATATTGGTGAGGTGGCGCCCTATCTTGCTGGAACTAGATGCGTCAGTACTCGGCCAGAGGGATGTCAGTAGAAGGGAAGTGAGGGTCTTGCGCCGATCCCGGGGTCGGGGTCGGGTTCGGGATCGGGGTCCGGGATTTAAGGGGTGAAATGGGGGTAAAATCATCGAAAAGTCAATGTATTTATGATATTTCTCGCGACGATATGTTTTCTCATATATCAACATATTATGTCCAGGCCAACTTGTTTATTTATCTACGCTTATCTCGAAAGACACTTGGACGTATATCTTATCACGTTTTATCGAACGGAATAAGTTGAAATGATGTAAAAAGTGATAACCTGGGCGGGGCGTGCGTGGATTACCCGGGGGACGCGGTTAATTTCAATTTAAGAGTGTTTTGACATCATTGAATATTCGTTGTTAAAGTAGAATGGAAATATTTTTAAACTTCATTTTAATATTATTCTAGTACTTAAATACACTTGACACTTGAATCTATATCACGACTATTTCAAACGAATATTTTAAGTATGAGAAACGTATCGTTCTCAAATGATACTTTAATATACTATAAAAGGGGTTGTATAGGGTTGTGGGAGGTCATTCCACGGTTACTGCGGTAGCTATATTCAAGATGCCTAAAGCCCAACATATTTGCCCTACATGCGCGAAAAGGTTTTCTACCAAGTCCCACTTAAATCGGCATGTTAGAGAAGTACACGGTGATAGACATAAGTTTGTCTGTGAAGTATGTGGTAAGAATGTGGCTAGATTGGAACATTTCAAGAGCCATCAACGAACTCATGACTTGAACGCACCCGGCCCTTCCGAACCCATGGACCTGTCTCGCACACCGTCACCAATGCAACGTTTACCAGCATCTTCCCGTACACCATCACCTAGTCTGCTTCAAGACATTCAATTGGAATCTATCCAACCATCTACATCAGCTTTACCCAACAACCTAACACCATCACCGGTTCCTGCCTCACCAATACTTGATGAAACACCACCAGCATCCCCAAGTATGGTCTAGGCCTTGAATGATAAGCTAGCGTCTATTCGTTATAATGCCGAAGACTATGATATTGATGTTTATCGGACGTTACCGAGCCGCTTTCAGTAAATTTCTAATGGAAAGACTCACCAGTAAACGTGGAATTAAATGGTTTTTACTCGTAAGATCTGTTTATATGAGACCTTTAGGGGGTGCGGAACAAAGAGCGGAAGTACGACCCTATTTCCGGAGCACTATGCAAACAACATTAACGCCCGACGTCATTGAAAGCCAGCTGAATGACTGCATTGAAACAATACAGTCAGCAGCAGAAAACTTTGAAGGGACAGGTATGTACTTAAATTTGTAAGTTATATTTTGAACTAAAACATTATATTTTTGATAGGATCGGGTTGGGTAATTGACCGTGTTCTGTGTGTAGAATTAAATGTAGCATCTTACCAACCGTTGCGGGGGTCAGCGTATATGGAACTACCTGAAAAACTATCTCGACGTCGTGCGATTCTTAATATTAGAAAGGAAAATGATGAGAAATGTTTTCTCTGGTCAATTTTAGGTAAACATCACCCAGTTTCTAAGCTTCATCACGCTAACAGGGTTTCCAAATATACACCTTATGAAAACGAACTTGATACCACTGATATATCTTTTCCTTTCAAATTAAACGCTACGGAACTTAAAAAATTTGAATTAATGAATAATTTATCAATATCTGTGTTCGGCTTCTCAGGAGATATATTCCCTCTTTACGTAAGCGCTAACAAGTGTGGTAAGGAAAGGGAGGTTGATTTGCTATACATCACCGATGAAACTAAAGATATTGACGATGGGAATAGACATTACTGTCTTATACGAGACCTAGGAAAACTGTTACAGCATCTAACAAAACACAGAAGTACAAGTTATTACTGCAGGTAATTTAATTTCCAATATATTAGTTTGAAATCTACTAATTTTTTTCTGTATTAGAATGTGTCTTCACCGATTCAGCGGAAACAACGCTGAACAGCGACGTGATGCGCATATCGAAGAATGCGCCACTCACGGCGTCCAAAAAACAGTTTTCTCTACCAAGAAGAAGACGCTTTATTTTGATAAATATGAGTGGACGGAAAAAGTAAAAATAAAAATTATTTAATTTAACTTTTAATGAAATGAAATTATTAGGTGCAGTATGTATTTTACGCCGATTTTGAAGCAATCCTACCGAGAGTTCAAGGATGTGATCTAGAGATCCTGATTTAAATACCAGCAAAGTAAACATGCACATCAGCTACGCGTATTCGTGGGTGCTTGTTGCACCTAACGGTAAGTTATTTGACAAAATTCCCTTTTAGATATATTACAATAGGATACTTATAGGTGTACCTGTTCGAACCGATTGCTATCGATGACAAGATGCAACCCGAAGATTTCTGGAGTCTATTCTGGAATTAGAGACTGAGTTGATAAATCTCATTGAGACCAATGTACCAATGATTATTACCCCGGATGAGGAGGAACAGTTTGAAGCTGCTACGCTTTGCTACATTTGTCAGAAGCAGCTAAATCAGGGAAATATGCCCGCTGTTCGACATCATTGTCATTTCAGCGGAAAATATAGGGGGCCAGCGCATAACATCTGTAATCTTCAAAAGAAAGTTCCAGAATTTATTCCCATTTTCCTTCATAACCTTAGCAGGTAAATTTATTAATTTAATTAACCAGGAATATTAATAATAATAATTCATCTTCATAGATACGATTTACATCTTATATGTCAGGAGATTGGTCATTTTAAGGAACAGACACTTGACTGTATTCCTTCCACTAGTGAAAATTATATTTCGCTGAAACTAGGTAAAATATATTTAATTATGAATTTAGCCTTAACATTAATTTTATTATTATTTTAGGGAGATTTCGGTTTTTAGACTCTTATCGATTTCTAAGTGATAGCCTCGATGCTCTAGTATCTAATCTCTAAGCCAGTAAATTTCAGATTGTTAAGAAATATTTTGAAAGTGATAAAGTTCAGCTCCTCTTGCGGAAGGGAGTCTACCCGTACGAGTATATGGACGATGAAAAGAAATTTGACGAGACGATGCTACCATCTAGAGAAGGGTTTTTCAGTTCATTGAAAAATCAAAATGTTTTAGAATCCGATTATTTACACGCCCAAAATGTTTGGACAGCGTTTAATATTCAAACATTAGGTAAAATTACTATAGTATAGATATTTCAAATCTCTTAACCTCGGTTTTCGTAGGGGAATACACCGACCTCTATGTGAAAAGCGATGCGTTACTCTTAGCCGACGTTTTTGAAAATTTTAGAACATTATCTATAACTCATTATAAATTAGATCCCGCTCACGCTTACACCGCACCAGGTTTAGCCTGACAAACAGCTTTGAAGATGACCTATGTTCGCCTCGATCTCATACTTGATATAGATCAACACTTATTTATTGCAAAGGGTAACGCTTTTTGATATTTTAAATATTATTGAATTTTTAGGTATTCGAGGCGGTGTTTCAATGATCTCAACTCGTTATTCTGAAGCGAATAACAAATATATGCCCGTCACATATGATTCGTCTAAAGAGAGCAGTTATATATGCTATTTAGGTAATTTACATTTTTTTTAAAACAAATAATTTTTTTAATATTTTTTAATTTTAATAATTTTAATTAACTTAATTTAACTTAATTGAAGATGCGAATAATTTGTACGGTGCTGTTATGTGTGAACCACTACCGCTGGGCGACTTCCAGTGGGTTCAGGAGGATGATTTGCAAACATTCGGTGAAAATATTCTGAGTATTCCCAGTAACGTTGAAAACGGATACATTTTAGAGGTAAATAACAAGTGTTATAATTATTGAATTATATTTTTAAAGAATTGTTTCCTTTGCAGGTGGATCCTGAATATCCTCCAGAGTTGCATGACTTACATAACGATCTCCCAGTAGCGGCGGAATTTAAAGTTATTACACGTGATATGCTATCTCCATACTCCAAAGATCTCTTAGGAAAATTAAATATTAAATCAAAGTCTACCAAAACTTCTTCCTAATTTAAAAAATAAAGAGAAATACATAGTACATTACCGCAATTTAAAATATTATGTAGAATTAGGTTTGAAAATAACCAAGGTTCATCGAGCTCTAACCTTCACTCAAGGAAAATGGTTAGAAAAATATGTTAGATTCAACACTGAACAGAGGAAATTATCCAAGAGCTCATTTGAAAAGAATTTCTGGAAACTTATGGTTAACTCTGTTTTCGGGTAAATCAATTTAAATAATTTATTGCTGTTTTTTCCCTTACTTCATTTAATTCGTTAGAAAAACAATGGAAAATTTACGGAAGCATATAAATTTCGAGTTGATTCATAAACCAGAAAGAATGTTAAAAGTTACAAGTTCCCCGCAGTTTGAACACTTTACCATCTTTAATGAAGAGTTAGCTGGCGCTCATAAGAAGAGAGTTAAAATTGTTCTTAACCGGCCTATATTTACCGGATTCACCATTCTAGATTTATCCAAGGAGCTCATGTATCGGTTCCATTATGGATTCATAAAAAATACGTACGGGAACAAAGTATCACTATTATTTACAGACACTGGTAATTTAATTTAATATCAATTTTTTATTTAAATAGTACTAATATATAAAATATTTACAGACAGTTTAACGTACAACATTAAGACGGATGCTGTTTATAAAGACTTTGAAGTTCATAAAAACCGCTTTGACTTCTCTGATTATCCACCTTCGCATTTCCTTCATTCTAATCAGAATAAAAAAGCTCTCGGCTATTTTAAAGACGAGACAAATTCACAGTTAATTCAAAGTTTTGTAGGACTTCGTCCAAAGCTTTATTATATTAAATTGTACGGAGAGTCTAAGACCGTTGAAAAGATAGAAAAGGAGTTGCGATTGGGAAATCTTTAGAGTCAATTTTAAACCATAAAAAGGTTTGTAAGGGCGTTGCCATGAACGTTATTAGAAACGTCATCCCCCACGAAGACTATGAACGTTGTCTTTTTAATCAAGAAACCATGTCAGCCGAGATGATGCGTATAGCTAGTTTCAAGCATGAGCTATTTACTTTAAATACTAGAAAACTTTGTTTATCACCAAATGATGATAAGAGATATATTCTACCCTGCGGGGTTCGTACATTAGCGCACGGTCATAAAGATGTTGAAAAATTATAATGAATGCTTGTATTTATGTATATATAAAAAACTGCTGTTGCTATAAATTGTAAAAAATTATTTTATTGAATACATTTTGCACATAAACTCTTTAATCATTTTATCGTTTACATATTTATCTTTCTTAAACCTAGACACAATGTTATACATTTCTATTCCTTTACACCTGTTTATAGCAAAATAGATACAAAATGCTCCACACGTATTACTAGAATTACTCTGTAATTGATTAGAATTAAAAGTAACAGTTTTACTGTTTCGTTCAATAAAGTCATTAAATTTAAAATAATCTGGCGGGTTTCCAAAGGAATCCATGAATTCACAATTTTTATGTTTAGAAAAATATATTAGAACCCAGTGTTCTCCAGGTTCAGCACTCGTATCGGTATTTATTCCTTTTTATAAATTGGAGCTCATTTTCGGATGAAAAAGCACTAAAGCAATCGAGTGGGCCATATCTCAACACATCTAGATGCAAATGAGTTAAACTATGAACGTTCATAACTATAAATTTATCACCGTAAGGTTTTGGACACTCTGATACAAACATATTAATAAGCTCCGAAGCATAATCTGTAAGCGTTTTACATAAATTGCGACTTGACAAAATATAAATAGCACCGTGAAAAAGCCTGAAGTGCTTAAGGCAATTTTTACCAAGAATTCCTATCAATAAAATAGGGCCAGTATATAAAAGAAACTGTCTTAATTCTGTACCTTTCCATTTATCTATGTGTTTTAATGCTTTTGGCTTTCTAGCAAACTCAGTTGGGATATATTTACGTGCATTTAACAATTTTTCGGAAATTAAATCTATGTTTTTTTGGCCTAAGCGAACAGAGAACGGTCCTTTTCTCATCCAAAAGTAGATTAGTCTTCGCATTACACCTAAGCATACCAAATGCAAGTAGTCTAAGGGAAATTGTGTCACCATCCCAATATTAAGTGCTAGTAGAGGGGACGGATCTCCAGCTGAATGGTGTTCTTCGTCTACTTTGTCTAAGAACGATTGATCAGTGCGCAGCCGTTCAGTTCCATAAGTAATAAAAGTCATTGTATGATCTATTCGTTCCCCTTCGACATTGCATTTATCACAAGAACTATACCCAGCGTGCCCTTTGGTACGTTATAAATGTGCTTTAGCAGGAGTGTCTAAGATAAAGGGGCCTTTTAAACTTGCACGGTTATTTTTTCCACCAAGTTTAAAACCGTTTCTATTAAGGTCTAGAAGTTCTTCATTGAAATCTTCTAAATAATCCTTTAACGGAACATTTTTTTTTCACCACAGAAAATTGCAACTATAAAAGGTTTCCCAACCAACCCATTATCAAAATTGAAAACTGTAACTAAAATTGGCCAAAATTCGTTGGTTCCACTTTTGGAAATCGGGATTCCATCAATATTCACAGCAAATGAGATGTCATGTTCGTAGGGATATTTTTGTAACAAAAACCTAATTAGACCCTTTTTAATTCCAAAGTAAACAAACTCTCCGTTTCCGAAAGTTTTCACTACAGTTACCCTTTTTTCAGTTTTTAAAAGTGTTCTACTGTCTTTTGGTAGATCAAGGCCATGTTTCCGTAATAGTTGTAATAATTTATCCAAAGCTATGTGCGTTGTTCTATTTTTTAGGGCCCACAAAGCTAAGTCGGTGTCAAATGGTATATCGGGAGCATCACGCATGTCATTAGTAGCAATAGAATCCAAATCGCTTTCATTATTATTATTATCACTGTCTAAAATTGACTGAACATCCGAGCTAATTGTTGGTGAATCGCAACTATACTCTACGACATTATTACTATCTACATCGCTCCCATTGTGAATTTCACCCATTTCTCTTTCATTTTCTCGGTCACTATCTGATATAACGTCACTACTGTTTTCAGTATGAAACAATTCCTCAAAGGTTTTTTTATTATTTCGGCTTCTTTGCCTTGCAGATAAGAGTTTCGGAAAAGAGTCGTCACCAGTTGATTGGAAATGATCCATGTTGAATTTTATTTCTACAATATATTTACAGAAAGATATAAAAGATATTTATTTCGTGATTATAGAGAAAAATTCAAACTTCTTATTATATTTAAGTAAAAATTTACTTCAAATCTATTTTAAATCTAAACTAAATATTCCAATACAAGAATTATTATTTTTCATTAATTAATACTTAAATGGGATGGGTCAAAGATATAAATGGTTATTTTTAATATTTAAATAAAAAAATCTGATTCATATGAGTCCAATGCAGCTGTACGTAGATCTGCTTACCCCATCTTGTGGCAAAAATCGACACTAAACATTTGCAGGATTTCAATTTAATATGTTATAAATTTAAGTTCAAACTTTCAGCATAGGTGCATAGATGAAAAAGTAATTAAATTTAAATTAATAATTGAATCGACTGTAAAAAAACTAATTCCTCAATTTTGGGACTGCCAATATAATTAAAGCAGCAACTATTTTATCTGAATTATTAAACAAACCAGTACTAAAAATGTGAATTATTTTAAATTCATCTAAGCAATTTAAAATTAATGAAGTCGAGTATTACTTCCAGCGGTGCAACTCTCAAGAGTTAAAAAAGACGCCAAGTAAAATTTTACTTAATTTAGACTTTAAAAATTTAATTTGAACGGGCTGTTGAAAAATATTCTTCCCTAAAGATAAAAAACATGGTCATTGGCGAAAAATACTATCTTTAAAATGTTAGTCACATACTCCCCACTATTATGTGACATGCGTTTTTATAAGTTAAATTTACGATTTTTAGTTTAAATTCAAGCTTAAAATATATCCATGCGTGACATTGGACTGATATAAATCTTAGCCATTATGGAAGGATAAGTATATTATTTAATTTAAGGTAAAAGAGAAAATGGATGATTTGGTAGCCAATATATCCAACAATTTCTAATAAATTTCAGTGTTTTTTACCAAAAAGTCAAATCAATATTAAGTGAAATATACTCACTTTTTTATCACTTTCAGTCATAGCTTATATTCGGCCCCACGCTCAGTAATGTAACAGTGGTACCTGAAATAAGTTTCTATAGAATCAATGAGGTACTCTTAGTATAGATTGTGGTAGTAGGTAAGTTTCATTTCAAATAAAATGTGGAGGGCGGGGGGCGACTACCATGGTTCTTTTCCCTGAAAATATTTTGAATTCTAACAGACTCTTAACAGAAATATTTTTTAATATTAGTTTGTTTTAATCCAATCATTTATGTGGGCCACGATGGAAAATGGTGTAGTTTGGCAATGAGTAATATTTTGGAAAATATGTCATTTTTTCATTATGAACTAAATTTAAATATCAATACGTAGGAAGCTGCGACATTTAATTTTGTGGCTAGAACTAAATTTAAATAGTAATAGTTACACGTTTTCCACAAAAATGGAATAAATATTGTCCGTATATTGCTAATTATATCCTGCTACAAAAATGGTTCTTTTTCGAAAATATTTGGAGTACATTTTGAAATTGTCAAGCAAATATTAAAATTAATACTAAATAATTGAGTAGTTTTGTTTAATCATTGACAAATTTTAAATATTTCCATCGCGAGTCTGTTAACACAAAATATTTGGAAAAAAGTACAGAAACGCAATCGCTTCGGTTACTTTAGGCACGGCCAACTTTGATTTCTCGCGCATCTCTCGCGCTACAGCGGCCATCTCATTCGTTGACGTTCCTGTGTTAACCTATGAGCGAAAGATGTGTATGACGTCAGCGCCCCTAGCGGATTATTATTAGTATAGTTTTTACATTGGGGACAATATTACCACCGAGCGTGGAGCTGAACTCCTACACATAGTATTGTTTATAGGGGGAAAATCCTTGCTCGCGGAATTTCGACGAATGTGTTGGCCGTAGTAGCGCGAACAGCGCGTGATCAAAGTAGGCCGTGCTTTAGGAGACGTCACACAAATTCAACTACATGTGCATTACATTTAATTTAAACAATGATTCACCTTTGAATGACAAAACCTGACCGAGAAAGTTACTTGGGCGTCTTGTTAATTTTCCGCATAAAAGGGTGAGCTAACAATAACAAGTGTTACACGTGGTCTCAAAGGCTTAACGTATAGCCTATACAAGGAAACTTATCTTTATACACATTAGATTAAATCAATATGAAATAAATTATAGTTACCTTTAGTTATTTTAAAATGATTTCTGGAGAAAAGTAGAGATTCTTTGTTGATAAGTTTTCAAAACTGAACAAGAACGCTGGACACGACACGACTCAACGTGAGCACAAAGCGAAAGAAAGAAATCAATCACGTACATGCCGGGTTTTACCGTTTTAGATAGATCTGAGATTGAAAATCTCAATGCACGAGACAGGACTACCAGCGTAACAGTCGATTTGGACGAATAAAGAGAAAAACAATGTATGCTTATGGGCAATGTATAGGAAAAATTGCAATTCGCTATCCCCTATTTCCCCCATCCCCCCGGATTTAATTCGATTGAGTAGTCCAAGCAATTCATAAAAGAAAATTAAGTATTAATTTAATAACAATAAAAATAAAATTTATTATTAGTATAGTTTAATAACTAAAATAAAACAAATAGCATTTTACTAAGCAATATAATAAATGAAATATATTGGGATAACTTTATCCCTTTTAATTTATTAGAATTTCAAATGTGTTTAGCTTGCAACGGTAACGTAGCAAATCCTACGACTATTTGTTATTAGTACTTGTTATTGGATGAAAGTTTAAATCCTCCTAGTCACTATTGGTTCCTAACTAAAAAGTGTAAGTTTTCTGTTTTGTGAGTCGGCTAGATGACGAACATAGGCTTACAGTCCTTTACGAAGCGATTTACGGCACTCAGCCGACTGCGACTCTCGCCCGACTAATCCGTCGGCGAGCCGACTAAAATTCGGACGGTCAATGCTACTGGGGTAGCTACTACATTACATACTTGTTCATTCTTTGCTTCAGTACCATTTGAGAAAAACACGCAGTTTGGATCTCTCCGGGTTATGGTTCACTAGCTTTACCAAACGCCCTATGATTAGGAGTAATAAGATTCTATTGGTAAATTTTCAATTAACGAAGGTGATAAGGTTTGAATCGGGCGCTTAAAAGCGAAAACAACCGAAAAAAAGGAGCTTTGGTTTACAAATCAGAAAGGTGCAATCCATAGGTTTTTCAAGTCGGACTCCACAGCTAATCTTAAGTGTGATGTACAAAGCGAAATTCCTAAAAACAAAAATCAGCCGTCATTGCCAAAAAGGCAACATGATAATTGAGTTGAATGACACGGCAATAACTAAAACGTTTAAGGCCGAAGAAAATGTGTAATATTAATGGTAACAATGATCAGGGTTGAAGAGGTAAAAAAGACCAACAACGTTGTTGGTCTTTTTTAAATCTTCAACCGTGTTCATTGTTTCCTTTAGACCAACGGTGGTTTTCGTTTTCTAATTTTAAATCTAGTTTATCCAGTTCTCCAAATTTGAAGAATACTACTTCCAATAGTGACGCTAGTTTATCAAGTTCTCCAAATTCGAATAATATCGCGTGTAATACTAACGCTATTTTATTTACAGATTTTAGTCCCAATCAAATGTGCAATACGGTTGTCAATCAGGGCCAAAGTATCAAGAAAGTGAACACTCCAAACAGTAAGATAATTTTTATTTAAGATCAAGTAATAAACGAAGGTGGATCTACTAAGGCGGTTGCTGAGATACAGTGTAGTCACATTTTTGAAAATGACCTTGAAACCTATTATTAACCATTTTTTATCTCGGCTTCTACTTAACCCAAATATTTGAAACCGGGCTCATTTTAAAGGAATTGAAGAGCGCAATGTAAATAAGCACTTAGGTTCATGCTATATATAAGATAAAATACAATACATCAAGTTTTAAATAGTTGACCTTTGACCCTGAAAATAGCTCATTTTTAATTTTCAAAATTTAATTTTTTCCGCATTCGCTATGCGTGCTTTAGTTGCAGTCAAAAAAACTGCGAGGGTAATATTTTTTGTTTTCGAGAAAAAAAATATTTTGTATACCCCTTCTTAAAAAATATATAGAAATTTAGAAAAATATATACAGGGTGTTAACTAAAAACCATACAGAGCCAATTACTCAACATGTTTTTTCAGTAAGAATTTTAAATTTGCAGGTTACATAGAGGGTGCAGAGGGACAAATGTCAATGAAAATTTCAAGGTCATTCATATTTTATCTCGAGAACCATTAGGATTAGAGAAATGTTTCCAATTAGAAATGTGCTCTACGTTTAATTTTAAGTCTAATCAACTTTGACCCGATCTAATTTGACCAATGGGAAGCCGAGAAATGTTAGACCAAAAACCATAAGGTCGTGTGTGGTATTCTAATCTTAAATTTCTATATATTTTTTAAGGAGGGGTAAACAAAATAATTTTCTTTCTCGAAAACAAAAAATATTACCCTCGCAGTTTTTTGACTGCAACTAAAGCGCCTATAGGGAATGCGGAAAAAAATTAAATTTTGAAAATTAAAAATGAGCTATTTTCAGGGTCAAAGGTCAACTATTTAAAACTTGATTTATGGTATTTTATCTTATATATAGCATGAACCTAAGTGCTCATATACATTGCGCTCTTCAATACGTTTAAAATGAGCCCGGTTTCAAATATTTGGGTTAAGTAGAAGCTGAGATACAAAAACGTTAATGGTAGGGTTCAATGTCATTTTCAAAAATGTGATTACACTGTATCTCAGCAACCGCTCAATCAATCTTCTACGGCCAAAATAACCCTAAATACAAGTTTTCACGAAATTTGGCGATGGTCGGGTGAACAAGTGG